>NC_081416.1:181023842-181278383 GCF_949786415.1 Peromyscus eremicus
AGAAAGTGAAGGCTTGTCATGATATCCTGCAGAGGGATGCAGAGAGAAAATATTTAATGATGCTCCTTCATCCCTGAGAGCTGAGTCTCCAATTTTCCCTTCTTTGGGGTCCTTTTTAAACACTTTTCTCTGAATTGATACATCCCTGCATCAATGTGAGAGGCTGAGATGTTCAGGAGAATCAGAAAGTAAAACAAACTCTCTATGTCATGGAAAGGTGAAACATTCCAGAGTCATCAGTGGCCATTCATAGCTCTATAGAAAGGGTAAGACAATGGACCACCTGAGCTCTAAGTGTTAATGTCTAAGACTTTTTGGGCTGCCTGCAAGTTGTACACTGAGTTCTAGGGTTTTGGCTTCATGATAATCACTCATATTGGGGTGTGCTTTAAGTAAGGTTTGAGTCACCCTTGCTTCTGTGAGTAACCCCTAATCCACACCGCTATCAGTAACAGAGTAAATCCATAGATTCACAGAGTTGTGCTTTGGTGCAATCACTGTTTGGTCTGTCATGGATTTCTTTCATGAGTTGAGTAGATTTGTGTGTGTTGTACACAATAGAACCATTTTGAAATTATGAGTGTGAAAGACTGTGGTTTTTTGAATAGTTATAGTCCACATAGACTCTTCTGTTTAATTGCATGGCACACAGAGAATATCACTAATAGGAGGTACGGCCTCATTGGAGTAGGTGTGGCCTTGGTGGAGGGAGTGTGTTACTGTGGAGGCACGTTTTGTGGACTCTTATGCTCAAGCTATTAACAGTGTTAAACACAGTCTCAGCCTGCTGCCAGTAGATCAAAATGAAGAAATCTCTGCTCCTTCTCAAGCATCATCATCATGACTGCCTACACACTGCCAGGTTTCCTACCATGATTTTAATGGACAAAAACTCTGAACTGTAAGTCAGCCCCAATCAGATGTTTTCCTTTTTTAGAACTTCCATGGTCATGGTGTCTCTTCAGAGCAACAGAAACCCTAAGACAAAGACTGTAAGTGTTATCCAACATACCATATATATGATATATCTTTCATGTTAAGATATTCTAACTGAGAGTTTTGAGTTTTGAATAATGAAGTAAATTTCATCATGAAAACATTATAATTTAAAAAGAAATTACACCAGAAGTGTAGCAGGAAAGGTTAATGTGATTGAGATGATAGATCAGAATTGATGCCACTAAGGGAGCAGAAAATGACAGTTCTTGATGCACCAACTCCAGAAATCTAACAATATTCCAATGAGAAGTATATCATGAATGTTCCTAAACTCATGGATGATGGAGAGATAGCCAACAGGATCACAGAATTGAGAAGATCTATAACAATGATGAGGAATGAGTCTTTTGAACTAATTTGCCCTCATGTACTTTGTAAAAATTTTTGTTCACAGAGGTTATACAGGTTCATGTTTCTACACTAAGTGTGATAAACTAGAGGCTGATATATAGTTCCTCCATCATTTCAAGGCTCCTTTTGTGTGAAATATTGGGAGTCTGGTATTGCTGAGCACCTTGTTTATTTATATTTAGAATGGATTTGGACTGATAATTGCCAGCTCATGAAACTTGTTAACTTATCTGCATCCAACTTGTAGATATTCCTGAGGAATGAGACAGTAGCTAGTCTCTGTATTCACAACTATGTAGATTCCAAGCTATACTGCCAGTCAGCTCTGCTGGACATCTTGCAACACTGGCCACCCAGCAGCCATCATAGACCCTAGCCAGAGACTGTTCCTTATTGCAGAGTGTTTTCAGGCCTCTTAAAGCACCAGGGAATACATCCAGCAACAGCATCTGATCTCAAAATACAGGAAGGAACCCAGCGGAACTACAGAAGCTGACACCAAAGTCAGCCAATTCAGGGTTGCAACAAGTAGACCTGACTACTATCACCAGTTATACTAAATAGTAAAGGGCTGTTTACTAACAATGAACTCCTCTACTTGGCAGAGGAGTTCATTATTATTAGTGCACAGGCACCCAATTGTAAGAGCATAAGCATTAAAATCAGAGATGTAAAACATTACAGAGAAAAATGGAGAGACCCAAGAAGAAAACACAAAAAAGGGAGACCTATAAACCCCATGATGAATAATTCCCAGAGTGTTTTTAATTAAGTTACAGAAGTATAAGAAACCACCAACAAAACCTGGGCAGATATCTGCTGCTCATGGATACGCCAGAACAGTCAGAAGATCAGGTGAAGGCCATACCAGCATGAAGAACAGATAGACTGCCCTCCACCACATGTAGCTCTCTAACTCATTAGGTTCAGTTTCCCAAGACTCAATATGCCACCACTGTTCTTGACCTACCATCCAGCAAAACTTTCAATCACCATATATGGGAAAAGCAACATATTCCAAGATAAAGTCAAATTTGAACAATATCTGTCTCGAGATCCAGCCCTACAGAAATACTAGAAAGACATCTCCACCCCAATAATATTAACTACACCCATGTAAAAACAGGAAATAAATAATTTCACACTAGTAAAGGCAAATAATGGAAGAACATGTATGTTCATGTACTTGCCAACACACAAACACACACATACACACACACACACACACACACACAGAGAGAGAGAGAGAGAGAGAGAGAGAGAGAGAGAGAGAGAGAGAGAAAGAGAAAGAGAGAGACTACCACTACCACTATTGTAGATGTAATTCAGTGTAGATGTAGCCAACGGTTTTATCATACAGAAAACACAGAGCCGATTCAGAGAAGAAAGCCAAGAGATCAGAGCCAAGAGCCTCACCCTTCCTGATTCAGGGATCCTCCTCAGCCAAGAGAGCTCTCCAAAAGAGAGGAGAGCCCTCCTTCCTGTGTGTCTGTCTCTATAGTCTCTCTGTTCTGGCTTCTGATTGGTTGTCAACCCAATCATGTGACTGCCTCGTCACTGCCTGTATGTACCGCCCTCCAGGTCTTTAAAGGTGTACACCACCACTGCCACGAACTTGCTATGGCTCTAATAGCTCTGACCCCAGGCAACTTTATTTATTAATATAAAATATCACCACATTTCCCCTTTTCTAATTTAATAAAAAGAAAAAAAAAGAAAAAGGTTATAACTAACAAAAGAAAAACTACATACAAAAGTACAATAACTATATACAATGTCTAAATAATTTCTAGTCCATTTGTATTTGACAAATTCAGAGAAAATAATTTCATTATTTATCTTATTTTGTTAAGTCCAAAATGTATCTAATTCACTTTCTATCCTAATTAATCTTCAACTATAACTAACTAATCTTCAACTATAACTAACTAACTTTCAACTATAACTAACTAATCTTCAACTATAACTAACTAACTTTCATTTCTTTATATCCTAATAGTTGGTAATAATAACATTCAAGGATCAGAAAATTGCATTGTTAAATGAACAGTATAAGTACAATTCGAAATATACATATAGCATTTTCTAACAATATCAATTCCAATATATATAACTTGTATACAGTATAAAACAATCCAATCCAATGTAAAATACTTAAAACTAGTAATTGTCTTTTTCTTCTTCTTTCTTTTCTTTTTTTTTCTTTTTTTTAAATAAGAACCTTAAATCTAATCTCCTTTGCTTAGCCTTTTTCCTAACCCTTGACAACAACTTGTAACCAACTCCCTAAACAACGAAAATTATCCCAGACCCAAAACCCATTAAAAAGATCAAAAAACCACCTGACCCACACCACCTCTTTGGGAATGTGGGCGTCGTATTCTTAAAATTGCTTCCTACTGGGTATGGACGAAGTTATCTTTATCCTGAAAGAAAAATTTTAGGTTAATTGTCAAATTCTAGGAAAGGTAACCATATCCTTCATTATCCAGTCTGTGTATAATGCCAAAGTTCAGGGTTCATCTCAAGTCCTTATTCAAGTAGTCTTTGAGACTGGATCATCTCAGCTAGTCATCTCAAAATTACTCTGAGCACCTTTAGTTCAAAGCTGATCAGTTGTCTCATTTGTCCAGTGTTCTTCAGATTCCTTAACCTCCATTTTCCTAAAAGACAAAAACAAAAACCTTTCCCCAATACTAATTTTTGGGGATGTTCCTTTTTGGCAAGTTACTATCTGATTAAATGAAAAGACATGTGTTACTGGTATAAGTTAGTTTAAATTGGATGTTCATGTTGGTTGATGAACTATCACCTTTTCTAATTAAGAGGTTTCTCTTGTTCAAATCGAACCTTTATCAATTTTGATGGTACCTACAACTTAACTTCTCCTGTAGAAACAAAAGCAAAACCTCGTCCCCAACGTAACACATACCCTGGTTTCCATTCTGAGGTCAGCACATCCTTAAAGTATATAGGCTGATTTAATTCTGTAGTTTTATCTATTATCCAATGTCTCTCTGCAGCTGTTGTTCCTTTCTCATTGGCATTAAGAAAATTCAAAGTTAATAGAGCATTATGCAGTCTGTTTCTGGGGGTTTTTGTTACCCCTTTCTGTTTATTTAGCATATCCTTTAGAGTTCTGTTTGATCTTTCTATAACTGCTTGACCTGTAGGATTATGTGGTATGCCTGTAATATGCTTTATATTGTAATAAGCAAAAAACTGTTTCATTTTAACAGAGACATATGATGGAGCATTATCAGTTTTGATTTGTGCAGGTATACCCATGATGGCCATAACTTCTAGCAAATGAGTAATTACAGAATTAGCTTTTTCAGAACTCAAAGCAGTTGCTCACTGAAATCCTGAATAAGTATCGATAGTGTGGTGTACATATTTCAGTTTTCCAAACTCTGCAAAGTGAAACACGTCCATCTGCCAGATTTCATTCCTTTGAGTACCTTTTGGGTTACATCCAGGTGGTAATGGCGTTGATTGTAGAAGGAACAAGTAGGACATTTCTTTACTATTTCTTTGGCTTGTTGCCAGGTTATGGAAAAATCACATGTATATGTACACGTCGTATATACACATACATATATACATACATGTACATATATATCACATATGTATACACATATATATAAATGTAACACACACACACACACACACACACATAACATTAGGACTCAGAGCAGTCCTTCTTTGTAGCTCCCAATGCTACTTTCTCTCTATCATCAATTGGAGGATTCTGAGACATGGCTTCAGTATTTCATTAGTCACAAGGTATGAGATATATATGAAGTTCTCTTACCTGTGACAGGAAGGTACAAGGCATCACTTGGTGTGGACCACACATGGGATGAGTTCCTGAAAGAGCCATAGCATCTATAGTTCCCTTCCTGGACCACAGGACCAAGATGGAAGTTGCCCTGGAAAGTCCCATTTTGGTTCTGCACTGCAGGCAGCCCATGTTCCTTGGGTACCCCTTCCCTGGACAAATGGAACATGTCAAACTGAATGTCAGAGACACAAGACAAGGTCATGATCTCTCCTGACATCACCACAGGGCCCATCAAGGCTAACAGAGAAGGTTTCTTATATAAACCTGGAAGAAAAGAGGAAGAGATAGTTAGTTAGTTACTAGTGTTCATTCACTTCTCATTGTCCCCTCTACCTGCTTCTATTTCTTTGATCTCTCTGCCTCATACCATCTCCTTCTCTCTATTTCTCCATTTCTCCTCTCCTCTCTTTCTCTCCTTCTCTCTGTTTATTTCTATGTTACCATCTTTAGTCTATGACCTCACTCTGGACTCAAATATTTTTGCTTAATGACATTTTCTGCCTCTATTTGCATGGGTTCATTCTATCTGTCTTTAAAAGTTTGTTTTCATGAGCATAATTAATTTTATCTAGCAATAACCTTCATTATGAAATATTCATATGCATGCAAAATATATTTTTATACTTGTTTTGAAAATATTTCTAAATTTTTGAAATTGAACTATATCATTTAATGTATTTATGTCATTTAATGTTTTAAAATTGTTGTTACATATATTTATAGATGTATACTATTAACCATATTAATGTTATTATTCTTTCTTGCCTTTCAACTTCCACTAATCACATTCATTTTTCTAATTGGTCTTCTCTATACTTTCATTTTTTCAATTGTTTTACAAGTAAATGGGTTCAATTAGAGTTACTAATGATTTTGTTTTAATTAGCATACCAAGTAACAGTCTTCACTATATCATCCTCATACAGCTCCTTTTGTTCATTTTCTTCCCTCTTACCTCCTTGTACAGCATTGCTGATCTCATTATACCCCTCATTTGTCCTCCATGTCATACATACATCTTTCATTTCTTTCCCATCCCTCTCTATGAAAAATTTTCTTCCTGTCATGTTCACTTGCTAATTTCATGACCTTTAACTTTGCCATCCTATGTATAATAAAAATCTAGAATCTAATGTCATTCTGTTTTTCATTCTTGTATCTGTTTACATATCTGTGTTAATGAATCTCTCTTTTCAAAGTACGTAATACTCCATAAATATCTGTATTTCTCTTGAACAATGACCATGGTGATCTTTCCTCTCTTGTTGCTCTTAGTGTGTTTACTGCTCAAGTGTGATCTATCATCTGCTTCCCAAGCACTTAGTTCAGAATTTGTTTTTCGCTTCTGCCTTTATAAGTCTTCTACCAAGAGAGCCAGACATATCATGTGTCTGACAAGCTCTGTCTTGAAATATTTAATATCTGCTATAATTTTTCCATCTCTACTATCAAAGTTTCCATGCAGGCTTCTGTCTTTTTGTAGATTTTCTTTTAGCACACATTCATGTTTACTAATTCTCAGCCCTTCCTGGGTTCCACCTGTGTGAAGACTTAAAGACTCATTAAGTACCAGCCCAATTAAGTATTTGGACTCAGGTCAGACACATGATCTGTCTTGCTCTTTTGGTAGACTTCTTATAGAGGTAGAAGTCAATTTTCTGAATGTAGTAGAAAGACTTCATTCTCTCTGGTTCACACTATGCTCACCTAATTGTCATTTTCTGTTTATATCTACTTATGATTCCTTTGCACCTCCCTGTATCTGTGCTTTATGTTATAACCAAGGGTCTGTTCTTGTGTATTTCTTTTCATTGTCTATGCCAGTAAAACACTTAACAAGGTTGCCTTTATATAAATTATTTGCACTCCTTTTTCTGGTGACCTCCCACAGTTTTTAGTGTATAGAATATTTTTCTGTATAACAAAGAGAATGATGAGCAGGTAACATGCTCTTACCTGTGATCTTTATGTCAATGGGGTCACTGGACTCAGACCACTCATATGGGGAGTGATTGTAAGAACCATAGCATGTGTACGTCCCAGCATCATCAGGTGTCACAGGACCTATTGAGAAGATGGCCTGGGAACCCCCATGATGATGTTCTGCAGAAAGCTCAAAAGAGTCTTTGATTGTTCCATTTTTATGTGAACTCAAAATGAAGGTTTCAAACATAATCTCTGAATGACACTCCAGTGTCACCTTCTCTCCTAAATTTACCGGGGGAGGTTGTAAGGCCAAGAGGAAAGGCTTCCTGTAGATTCCTAAGAATAAAGAAATTGTATGAACCTGATCAAAATCTCTGTGTCCTTGAAGACCAGTGGTTCCACCTCAATTGGTCTATTCTCCCTGTTAGTACTCCAGTGAACTTGTTTTTGTCTACTTCCACTCTAGACTCAGACTCCTCCTTCTTTGTGTCCATTTCCCACTTATTTGTGTCCATCTTCCCACTGGCTTGTTATGAGAATGTGTCTTTTAAATCTTACTTCCATAGGCCTTATTGTCTTTTTCTAAGCCCGGAAAGTCCAGGAAACATGGCAAGCTTCACACCAGGCTGCTTTATGTGCCCCTTTTTATGCAACTTTTGATTAAGTATAATCCTTGGCAGGATAAAGGAATTAGTATTGAACCTAGTTATAAGGGAATGACTTCTAGCTCTCACTGTGGTTCAAACCTCTATAAGGCATTCCTGATCCGGAATCATGAACATTGTTTTCTCTAACATGTTGATGAATTAGCATCCTGATTTTACTGCTCTCAGAGCATCCCTTTCCTCTGTCTTAATTTGCTCTTGAATTGAGTTCCTGTATTATTTTCCAGTTGCTAACATAACAAATTACAAACAAACTTGATTCTTAAAAAGAATACAATTATTGTGGAGATCAGAATTCTGCAAAGCTCAAATGGCGTAAATCAGTTTCTTTAGAGATAGTAACTACTGAAATCCCTAGGAAAGTATCTATTTTTTTTTTTTACCTTCCAGCTTCTAGAGCCTCATGTATTCCTTGGTACTTGGATCCTTCCTCCACGTTCAGAGTTTGTGACAGGGTGTCTCCCTCATGATGATTTCTTTGGCCCACAACTGAATTTTTCCTTTTTTTTCTTACATCAACCCTTGTAGTTCTACAGACCTGAAATAATTCAGGATATTCTTGCATCCTGATATCAACTGGTTAAAATCTGAGTTCTATCCTCCAGCCCAATTTTCCTTCACTTATTTAATGCACAGAAAGCCTTAGGGACTAGAAAAATGATGACCTTGTATATTTTATTATGCCCAGAACATTATATATTTCTCTGTGTTGAATATTCCTTTATGAGTACAAACCTCTTAGTAACACTGTTTCTGAAAATTCCAGGGTTGGGAGTTTTGGGCAAATGAAAGGCACTCAAAACATCATCTCTAACCTGAAATTATGATCTTCACAGGGTCACTGTTGGCTGAAATTTTAATAGGGTAATGATAATTCAAACCATAGCATCTGTATGTCCCTGCATGTGCTGATGTCACAGGTTCAAAGACAAATTTCCTCTGGAATGGTCTTCCCTGGATCTGAGGGATAGGATTACCAAGTTCTTTGTACAACTTGAATGTGTAATAGTTACTATGAGAGTCACATTGAAGTTCCACATGCTGTCCCAAAGGAACAATATGGCTTGGCCAGGCAGAGAGTGAAGGCTTGTCATGACTTCCTGCAGAGGGATGCACAGAGAAAAAAAATTATTGATGCCCCTTTATCCCTGAGAGCTGATTCTCCAATTTTCTCTTCTTTGGGTTCCTTTGTATAACACTTTTCTCTGAATTGAAACATCCCTGCATCCATGTGAGAGGCTGAGATGTTCAGGATATTCAGAAAGTAAACAAACTTTCTATGTCATGGAAAGGTGAAACATTCAAGAGTCATCAGTGGCCCTTCCCAGCTCTATAGAAAGAGTAAGATACTGGACCAGCTGAGCTCTGAGTGCTAATGTCTATGACCAGTTGGGCTGCCCGCAAGTTGTGCACTGAGCTCCAGGGTTTTGGCTTCATGATAATCCCTCACATTGAGGTGTGCTTTAAGTAAGGTTTGAGTCACCCTTGCTTCTGTGAGTAACCCCTAATCCACACTGCTATCAGTAACTTAGTAAACCCATGGATTCACAGAGTTATGCTTTGGTGCAATCACTGTTTGGTCTGCCATGGATTTCTTCCATGAGGTTAGTAGATTTGTATGTGTTGTACACAGTAGTGTAATTTCGAAGTGATGAGTGTGAAAGACTGTGGTTTTTGGAATAGTTATGTTTTCCATAGACTCATCTATTTTAATATACAGCACATAGGGAATGTCAGTAATAGGGGGTATGGCCTCATTGGAGTAGATGTGGCCTTGTTGGAGGAAGTGTGTCACTGTGGAGGCACACTGTGTAGTCTCTTATGCTCAATCTATTAACAGTGTGAAACACAGTCTCAGTCTGCTGCCAGGGGATCAAAATGAAAAAATCTCTGCTCCTTCTCGAGCATCATCATCATGACTGCCTAAACACTGCCAGGTTTTCTACCATGATTTTAATGGACAAAACTCTAAACTGTGCATCAGCCCCAATCAGATGTCTCCCTTTATTAGAATTTCCATGGTCATGGTGTCTCTTCACACAGCAATAGAATCCCTAAGACAAAGATTGCAAGTGTTATCCAACATAATATATAATTTATATATATATATATATATATATATATATATATATATATATATATATATGCATGATATATCTTTCATGTTAAGATATTCTAGCTGAGAATTTTGAGTTTGGATTCATGAAGTAAATTTCATCATGAAAATATTATAATTTAAAAAGAAATTACACCAGAAGTATAGCAGGAAAGGTTAATGTGATTGAGATGGTAGATCATAATTGATACCACCAAGGAAGCAGAAAATGGCAGCTCTTGATTCACCAACTCTAGAAATCTAACAATATTCAGATGAGAAGTATATCATGAATATTCCAAAACTCGTGGATGATGAAGAGATAGGCCCCAGGACCACAGAATTAAGAAGATCTATAACAATGATGAGGAATGAGTCTTTTGAACTACTTTGCTCTTTGTAAAGTACTTTTGTATATATGTACTTTTGTAAAAATTTTTACATGGGTAGTTAGTGTTATTGGCATGCAAATGCAAAAGTATGTACTTTTGTAAAAATTTTTATTCACAGAGGTTATACTGCTCATTTTTCTACACTAAGTGTGATAAGCTGGAGGCTAATATATAGTTCCTCCATCATTTCAAGTCTCATTTTATGTGAAATATTGGTAGTATAGTATAGCACAGCAACTTGTTTATTTGTATTTAGAATGCCTTTGTACTCATAATGGCCCACCCGTGAATCTTGTTAATTTATCTGTATCCACTTTGTGGATATTCCTGAGGAAGGAGACAATAGCTAGTCTCTGCAGTGAAGACCATGTTGACTCCAAGCTATACTACCAGTCAGCTCTGGTGGACATCTTGCAACACTGGACACCCAGCAGCTGTCATAGACCCTAGCCAGAGACTGTCCCTGATTACAGAGTGTTTTGAGGCCTTTTAAAGCACCAGGAAGTACATCCAGCAACAGCAGCTGATCTCAAATTACAGGAAGGAATCCAGCCGAACTATAGAAGCTGACACCAAAGTCAGCCAATCCAGGGATGCAACAAGTTGACCTGACTACTATCACCAGTTACACTAAATAGTAAAGGTCTGTTTACCAACAGTGAACTCTACATGGCAGAGGAGTTCATTATTATTAGTGCACAGGCACCCAAGTGTAAGAGCATAAGCATGAAAATCAGAGACGTAAAACGTTACAGAGAACAATGGTGAGACTCAAGAAGTAAACACAAAAAAGGGAGACCTATAAACCCCACGATGAATAATTCCCAGAGTGTTTTTAATTAAGTTACAGAAGTATAAGAAACCACCAACAAAATGTGGACAGATATCTGCTCCTCATGGATAGGCCAGAACAGTCAGAAGAAGAGGTGAACACCACCATAAGCAATAAGAACAGATAGGCTGCCCTCCAGCATGTGTAACTCTACAACTCAATAGGTTCAGTTTCCCAAGACTCAATATGCTGTCTCCCTTCTTGACCTACCATCCAGCAAATCTTTCAACCACCATATATGGGAAAAGCAACATATTCTAAGATAAAGTCATATTTGAACAATATCTGTCTCGAGATTCAGCCCTACAGAAATACTAGAAAGACATTTGCATCCCAATAACACTAACTACACCCATGTAAAAATAGGAAATAAATAATTTCAAACTAGTAAAGGCAAATAATGGAAGAACATGTATGTTCATGTACTTGCCAACACACACACACACACACACACACACACACACACACACACAAAGAGAGAGAGAGAGAGAGAGAGAGAGAGAGAGAGAGAGAGAGAGAGAGAGAGAGAGAGACTACCCCTACCACCACCAAAATAACAGGAATTAACAATCATCGGTCATTAATGTTTTTCAATATCAATGGACACTATTCCTCCATGAAAAGATGCAGACTAGAAGAATAGTGTGAAAACAGGATCCATCCTTCTGTTGCATACAAGAAACACCCCTAATATCGAAGGTAAACATCATCTCATTATCTCAGAATAAAGCAGTGGTCAAAGTATTTCTAAGCAAATGGATATAAGAATCAGGCTGTGTTAGCCATTCTAGTATCACACAAAATAGACTTCTATGGTGATTTGAAAGGCAATGGCCTGAAATGGAGTAGGCTATTAGGAGGAGTGGCCTTGTTGGTGTTGCTGTGGTCTTGTTGGAGGTGAGTAAATAGAGAAATACTAGAGCTAACAGACATGATGCCCAAATGAACATAATAGCTATCTACATCACGTATCAACCAAATGCTAAAGAATATACCTTCTTCACAGCACATCATGAATTTATTTTTCAAAAATTGACCACATACTCTTTCACAGAACAAGTTTCTACAGATATAAGAAAATTGAAATAACTCCTGTATTATATCAGACCACTACAGATTGAAGCTGGAATTCTAGGAAACAGAAACAAAAGAAAGCCTACAAACTCATAGAAAGTTAAGAACCCTATACTGAATGAAAACTGGGTCAAGATCAAAGTAAGAAAGAAATGAAAAACATTACAGAGTTCAATTAAAGTGAATGCACAATGTACCCAAACCAATGGGCACAATGAGAACAGTGTTAAGAGAAAAGTTCATAACTTTAAGTGCCCATATATATAAATTAAAGAGATCTCATATTAGCAACTTAACCACACACCTGAAAGATCTAGAACAAAAAAAAAGCAAACACAACCAAGACAGCAGGAAATAATCTAACTGAGGGCTGAAATCAACAAAGGAGAAACCAAGAAAATAATTCAAAGAATCAATAAAATGAAGAGTTCATTCTTTGAGATAATCAACAGAATGGACACTACCTTGCTGTGGGATGTTCTGTGTGCTGTGAATAAGTGTTGCTCTGATTGGTTGATAAATAAATGCTGATTGGCCAGTAGACAGGCAGGAAGTATAGGTAGAATAAGCAGAGAAGGAGAATTCTGGGAAGAGGAAGCCTGAGTCAGGAGATGATGGCCTGCATTTCCAGGAGCAGCATGTAATGGCACACAGGTAAAGCCACAGAGCACATGGCAACAAAAAGATGAACAGAAATGGGCTGAGTTTAAGTGATTACTTTAAAAGCAGCTGTGGGTTCCGTGGGGCTAGGCTGGGGAAACCTTTCAGCTACACCACCTTATCCAAACTAACTAAAAGCCAGGCAGAAAATATACAAATTAACAAAATCAGAAATGAAATGTGGAACATATCAACAGACATCTAAGATCGCAAAGGCATCATTAGGGCACACATTAAAAACCTGTAATCGACAAAACTGAAAGATCTAAAAGAAATGAATAATTTTCTCATTATTTACCACTTTCCTAAGTAAAATCACTGTCAGATAAACAATATAAACCACCCTATAACTCCTAAGGAAACAAAAGTTCTCCATAAAATAAAAGTTTCCCAAAGGAAAAAGTACAGAGTCAGTAGATTCTAGTAAAGAATTCTTCAAGACTTAAGAAGAGTTAATGCCAGTACTCCTTAAATTATTCTTAGAAACAGAAGTAACATTGCCTCATTTTATGAAAGCACAATCACCCTGATACCCAAACCATACCAAGTTTCAATAAAAATATAATTACAGGCCAATCTCCCTCATGAACATTGATGCAAAAATATTCTATTAAATACTAGCAAAATGCATCCAAGAACACATCAAAAAGATCATACACAGTGATCAAGTAGGCTCCATCACAGAGTTGTATGGGTATTTCAACATATGAAAATCTGTCAATGTAATCTACCATATACTTCTGAAAAAATTCCACATAATTTTCTTATTAGATGCTGAAAAAGCCTTTGAAATTAATCTAAAAAGTCTTCATGATAAAAGGATATTAGGGATATAAGGAACATATGTAAATATAACAAAAGCAATATACAGAAGGCCTTTAGTCAACATCAAATTAAAAGGAGAGAAACTCAAAGCATTTCCATTAAAATCAGGAAAAACACAAGGTTGTCCAATTTCTCTGTATGCAATTTGGTACCAAATCTACAGAGAAACTCTGTCTTAAAAAACTTAAAAAAAGAGAGGTTGATTGATAAAGAAGACAGAAATACACAACGGAAAAAAAGAAAGCATCTTCAACAAATGGTCTAACTGGATGTCTACATGCAGAAGAATGCACATGGATGGATATCTATCACCCTTCAAAACTAAAGTCTAAGTGGATCAAAGACCTCAACATCAAACCAGAGATATCAACAGATGGGAGCAGATGCAGAGATCCACAGTCAAACATTAGGCAGTGCTCCAGGAAGCCCAAAGAAGATGGGAGGAAGGACTGTAGGAGCCAAAGAGGTCAAAGGCATCACCAGAAAATGACCCAAGGATTCAAGTAGGATGGGCTCCTGGCCTGCAGTTACAGAGACTGAAGAGTCCATCAGGGAACCTGTATGGGTCTAAGATAGCTACTGTGCATATGTATCATGGATGTGTAGCTTAGTGTTCTTGGACTCCTAGAATTGGGAGTTGGTGCTATCTGTGATTTTTATACCTATATTTGGGACCCTGTTCCTCCTACTTGGTTTCCTTGTCCAGTGTTGATACAAGCATATGTGCCTAGGCTTAGTGTAACTTTTTTTTATTGGTTATTTCAAGACAGGGTTTCTCTGTGTATCTTTGCGACTTTCCTGGAACTCACTTTATAGCCCAGGCCTCAAACTCACAGAGATATGCCTGCCACTGCCTCCCAAATGCTGGCATTAAAGGCATGCATCACCACCACCTGGCTTAGTCTTACTTTTAGTGCTTTTCTCTGTTGATATCCTAGGGAGCTTTGCTCTTTTCTGAAGAGAAATGAAGGAGGGGTGGATCTGGAGAAGATGAGTAGTGTGTATGTGTGTGTGTGTGTGTGTGTGTGTGTGTGTGTGTGTGCTGGAGAAGTACAAGTAGGAGAAACTGAGGTAGGGTTATAATATATGAGAGAAGAATAAAAAATCACTGTCAATTATTAAGAGAATAAAACACATATATAAAGCTTTATAGCTATCAGCCACTGACGAAATTGAAAATATGCCTTTTGTTTTTCTGGGTCTGTATAACATTTCCTAATTTATCTATGTCAATGCTAATTTCATTGTTATTTACCTTTGAACAGAATTCTACAGTGTACATGTGTTAAAATTTCATTATCTTTTCATCAGTGGAAGGACATTCAGGTTGTTTCCTTGTCCTGGCTATTGCAAATAGAGCAGCAAAGAATATGACTGAAGAAGCATTTATGCCACAGGACGTCAAGTTCTTTGAATACATTCCAAGGGGTGGAAATGATGTACATATAATAGCTATGTATGAAGTTCTCCATATATTAAATTTACAATGAAAATCATCTTTTATAAAAGAAAAAATATGCAATCTAACTATGAAAAAAAGAAACTCTGGGTAGAAAATGTTTTGAAATTTTGAAATGAATCACCACCAACATAAAAATTTTGTAAACCACCCCCACAGACAAAAAAATCAGTCACTGAATTGGAAGACTATATGGGCCAGCTTGATGTCTAAGTGGGCAAAGGCTCTTTCTGCCAATCTTGACTCTCTGAAAACCATTGCCAGGATGCACATGGTGAAAAGAGAAAATGATTCCAGCAGGTTTTCCTCTACCTCCACACTTGTGCCGCGGTGCATGCACACACACACACACACACTCACACACACACACACACACACTCACACATTCACCAAATAAATGTAAAAATTAAAAAAGTTAAGAGAACATTCCAACAGTTTCCTTGATTATAATATAGGAGAATGAGTGAGCTTAGATCATGCATTACATGATCTGACATGTCAATACAAAACCTGAATAAAAATACAATGAAAATAAATTGAAACTATCCAAAGACCAAATTGTAAGTCATAAAATTTCAAGAAAGGGTAAAGGAACATTGAGGTTTACTTGGGAGGATGGAGGTGGAATGTAGAATGAGTTGTAGGAGCAGAATAAACATTATTACAAATATTATATGAAATTCACAAAGAAATTGTAAATATTTACAAAAACCTAGAAAAATAAAGCTTAGAAAAAAGGAGAGAAAAACTTACTTAGAGAAAATACTGTACAACTCTCTTAAGACATGAAGAAAACTGAAAATGGTCAGATTAAAGGTGGTCAGATGACATGAAACAAATTCAAATCCAATTATCAAGATCACCGAGCATATAATTGTCATGAGAGATCCTGACATCAGATTGATAAAAGAGGAAAAGAACATGAGTGACTTCCAGTACAGCTAATGTCAGACTTCTGAGCAAACACCTACAGGACACAGGAGACAGGATGACCAGCTGAGTGGAAAAGGGAAAAACTCTGCAATAAAAGTCAGCAACACTCTCGTTCAGAGATGAAGTATATAAAAATTTTCTCAGAAAAACTGTAGCAGACAGAGTTCCTCACAGTAAGCTCAGGAAAATCTGTGGAATCCCTCATGCTGAAATAAAGGCTGGTCATATGTTACCTGGTATTTTAATTGCACCACTTGAGAGGCAGAGATGAATATATGAGTTCATGGGTAGCCTGGTCTACCAAGTAAATTCTGGGATAGTCAGGGCAACAAAGAGAAACCCTGTGTTGAAAAACCAGAAATTAAAAGTTTATCCAATATTCGTTGAATCCTGACTCAGCCAAGAGCTGTATCTGGGACAATCTAGGAAAGAACTGAGTGGCAGGTTTTCAGACTCCTAATTTCAAAATTCAGAAGGCTCACCAACAAGTCACTCACAGAAGCCAGCAGCCAACACCCTGTGATGCCTGCTCTCCTGTTAGAATGAAACCTATCTATTGCAATGCATAGTATCTCAATATTTAAAGATGGACTCACCTGTATGTGCCAATGTCCTCAGGACTAGGAAGAGGCCTGGAAAGAAAAACTCATGATTAACTCATCTTTCCTTTATCAGTAGCCTGGCCATCTGACATCCCTGTCCTGTTTGGCCTCTATACATTAGAATCAGAACTTACTTAGTTAAGATGAACTCATGCACTAATATAAACCATGAATGCCAGTGTTTCTGCTGTAGGCAGATTCAGCCTCCCAGGATGATATTTCCACCCTGTTATTGCACACCATCTATTCCCAGCAGGACTCACCAGTACAGATCAGGTTTAGGAGCACAGAGAGCATGGTGCTGCTTTGGATGACAAGAGGCAGAACCAGAATAAAACTTATAGGATGTGAGAGGCTGGAGGTGTCTACCTGACCACAGCACGGAAAACTTACCAGCAGTAACATCCGCTCTCACCGCCTCATTCATTTTGTGTGTGTGTGTGTGTGTGTGTGTGTGTGTGTGTGTGTGTGTGTAGAGAGAGAGAGAGAGAGAGAGAGAGAGAGAGAGAGAGAGAGAGAGAGAGAGAGAGGGAGAGAGAGGGAGAGAGAGAGAGAGAGAGAGAGAGAGAGAGAGAGACAGGGTTTCTCTGTAGCCCTGGCTATACTGGAATGCACTTTGTAGACCAAGCTAGTCGGCTTTGAATTCAAAGCCCCCCTAGCATCTGCCTCCCAAGTGCTTCAATTAAATGTGTATATCCTCATACTAGGTTAAAAATTTTTTTTTGCCATTGACTTTGAGGATCATAACTTCTTGGAATTTGTTCAGACTTTAGCTTTTCAGCAAACATATTTACCATGACTACAACAGAGTTGCATCTTGAACCCACTCCCTTCATTCAAAATGATTAAATCTGATTATTCTACTCAAACTTTTGATGTGTTCCTTTGCTTTTTAAATTCAAGACTCAGTGTTTCCTCAGGCATTCTATGCAACATGTCCAATAATTATTTTTCATATTGTAAGAATAGTCCTAAAGTGTCAGTCAAAATGATTATCCTGCTATTATTCCAGTTTCAGGTTATAGTTATTCAGTTTCTTAATTAATCATGTAGGTATTTAGAATAGAAAATTCCACATTTTAAAAATCAAACAAACAAAGCCAGTAAGTTTTTGCTGTATTTGAAATTTGTTTTAAGAAGTTGAAAAAAATATCAAAAGATGGAGAATCTCTCATGCTCATGTATCAGTAGGAATTGCATAGTAAAAATGCCCAACCTATCAAAAGTAATGTAAAGAATCCCATCTATGCAGTCACATCAAAATTTCAACACAATGCTACACAGATCTTAAAAAGACAATTTCTGGCTTTAATGTAAACACACAGAGAAACTAACAGGATAGTTAAACTATCATGAACAATGAAAGAACTGCTGGAGGTCTCACCATTCCTAACTTCAAGTCATACTATAGACCTATATTAATAAACACACCACAGTATTGGTGGACAGGCTGACAGGTTCATCAACAGAATCAATTTGAAGACCCAGACATAATTCCAGACATCTATGCATATCTGATCTTTGCTAAAGAAACCCAAAACATTCACTGGAAAACAAGACAGTATCTTCAACAATTGGTTTTGATCAGACTGGATGGCTGCGTGTAGAAGAATGCAAATAGCTTCATACTTATCAATTGCAACAAACTCAAAATGAGTATAACCCCTAATTGCATTCTAAATATCTAAATATTCTCCTTATAGATACATAGAAATGTAGCTTTCACACCTGAAGGGAAAAAACCCCATTGATTAGCATCAAACAAACACCAATACAAACCCCAAAACAAAAAATAGAGAGAACAGATGATTATGAGGTGTCCAGGCCTAGCTGATCTATTACAGCAGAACTCCTGCACCTAAGGCTCAGGCAACATCATGCAAGAAGGGAAAGAAAGATTGTAATAACCAGAGGAAGAAGATGTTTGCTGTGAGATGGCATCTGCTAGAAATGTAAATATAAAATCATGTAAAAATAAATAACATTATACACATTAACCTGATTATATTCATAAAATAGGAACATATGTAGATATTTAAGGGTAATTAAAAATAAAGATGAATTTTAGAGAAGAAAATGGCTATATATGAGAGGATGAGAGGAGTAAGGAAAGGAAAAATTGTTTAATTATAATTTATTTGAAAAATATAATAATTAAAGTTCTAAGTTTAGAAATGTAGAATATTATAGAAAAAAACCCCTAACAATATAATAAAATGTTGCTGGTACTAAATATTACATATGCATACTCTACTGCTAGGATTTCTGTGGCCAATATTCAGTCAAGTTTCAAGTGTTCCCAATTCTTTGCAGTGTTTTGCAGCTTCTTGGCCTCTGACAGAATCTTCTAGAAATACATCGTAAGAATATTGATGTTTCTTGTCTATGTTCATTGTCAAGGATAGTACATGTCTTACTGAAATAAAGAACAAGTGCTCTAGAGTCAAGAAAGAGCTTTGTAAAATAAAAATGTCTGAAAATATGCAACAAGTTGTCAAATTGTACATATTAACCATTTTCAAATATTTCTATGTCAACCATTCAACAATGAAGTGAAACAACATGACATAAAATGCATTTCTGGTGTTTTTGGTAAAGAATGGTGAGTGAAAAAAAAAGAAGAATGGTGAGTGTATAGGGCTAGAGGAATCACACATTAAGAGTATGTTCTGAACTTACAGAGGACCCAACTTCAGTTCCCAGTGCTGACAGTAGGGGGCGCCCCACTGCTTGTGACTCCAGCTCCAGGGGATCCAATCAATGCCCTCTTCTGCCCTTACAAGCACCAGAACTCACATGCACATATTCACACATCATTTAATCAGTGTGTGCTCTTATACCAGGCTAAAAGAAATTCCCCCTTTTACCATTCCCTTTACCATTTACCAAGGACCGTAGCTTGGTTTGTGTATCAGGGTAACTGTGGCCTCAGAAAATACCCTTTTTATATTTTGTGGAATAACTGGAGGAATATTGGCATTAACTCTGAAATTCTGGCATAATTTTGCACTAAATCTATTTTTTTTTTTGGCTATGGAGATGTTTTATTGACTGTTTTGATTTCAGTAGGTGTTACAGGTCTGGTTAAATTGCTTATCTAATCTTCATTTAATCTTTATCTTTTATAAGTGGTGTGCACAAAGAAAATTATCCATTTTGTCTTGATTTTTTCCAGTTTGGTGCAGTACAGGTTTTTAAAGAATGATTCCTTTGAATTACCTTTGTCTGGTTTTTATGTCTCATGCTCATGTCTTTTTTCTTAATTTAGATATTCTTCATATGGTTTAGTTAATTTGGATGAGGGTTTGTCAATCTTATTGACTTTTCTGATGAATAAAATTGTTTTATTGATTCTTTGTATTTATTTTGTTTCTGTTGTATTAAATTCAAACATGAGTTTGATTATTTCTTGCTCTCTACTACGGCTGGGTGTGATTTCTTCTTTTTGTTCTAGAGCTTTCTAGTGTGCTGTTAACTTACTTGTATTATACCTCTACAATATTTTTATTTATCTACTTAATGATCTAACAATAAGTTTGGGTATATCCATTATGTATGTCACTGTGAAATGTAATCATGTTTGTATCTATGTTTCTAACACCTATTATCTATCTATCATCTATGAATCTATTATTTATCTATCATATATCTAGTCATCTTTGTATTTTTCTATGTATCTATATGTTTGTATGTATCTATCATCTACTTATCTATTATCTGTCTACATACATATATATGTATTAGCTATCAATCATCTTTTTTCTCCTCTTCATTCTATCAATCAAATGATCTGTCAATCATTTATGTATTTGTGATTTATTAATCTATTTTTCAATCATCTATTTTTACACATCTTTATTCTACTCATTATTTACCTCTGCTTGTCATTCTGTCTATCATTTCTTTCTTTTCTTTTTTTTTTTTTTGAGACAGGATTTCTCTGTGTAATTTTGGTGCCTGTCCTGGATCTCACTCTGTAGACCAAGCTGGCCTTGAACTCACAGAGATCTGCCTGAATCTGCCTTCCAGTTGCTGAGATTAAAGGCATGTGCCACCGCTGCCTGGCCTGTCTATCATTTCTTTTTTTTTTTTTTTTTTTTTTGGTTTTTCGAGACAGGGTTTCTCTGTGTAGCTTTGCGCCTCTCCTGGAACTCACTTGGTAGCCCAGGCTGGCCTCGAACTCACAGAGATCCGCCTGGCTCTGCCTCCCGAGTGCTGGGATTAAAGGCATGTGCCACCACCGCCCGGCTCTGTCTATCATTTCTTATGAATATCTGTAACTATCATATGTCTTTCTGTATATTCACAACATATTTTTCTTTTCAAAATAAGCACAGTCTTGAGGGTTTCCATGTAGTTTTCAGTCCCTGAGTCTCCTCTCAATAATTTTCATTCAACCAATGACATACACTGTCATGGGTTGAAGAGAGGCAGCCAAGCCCCACAGCTCCAGACATGGTTACAGTCACATTAGCAGAATGCTAAGGAGAGTAGACTATCCTTGCCTGCCACTACAATAAATTAGTCTTCCTGTTAAGAGACAATCTATCTTTTGTGGGAGCCCTGTCTTCCTTAATAACTCACTTTCATTAAGGACTCACTGAGGACACAGGAAGGTGTTTTTTTTTTGTTTTTTGTTTTTTTTTTTTTTTTTTTTTTTTGTGGGTTTAAATGCTGATATAGCTGCAGTCCAGTTAGCTTCCTGTTTGTGTGCATTCAAAACCACTGGTAATTGTGAGGTCTCAGTTACTGACCACACATTTCTAAATTTGTTACTTCAAATGCAAAATAAGCAGTTACTTTTTGAAATACTTAGTTGGTCTTGTGGGGAATTGCAGAAGAAACAAAGAATCCTTCTGTTTATATTTCCAACTTGAAAGGAGGGTTTCCATAAAACTTCTAATGTTGCTCAAATTCCTGCCTCTCTTTTCTTCTTAAATTTCTTTTTCTATTTTTCCTGGCAGCCTATATTATGCAGCCCAGGTTACACCAGAATTCAGTCATGAAGCCAAGACTGGCCTCAAACTTGAGTTAGTTCTCTTCCATCCTGCCCAATTCTGGGAATATAGGTGTTCACTACCACACTTGCCTGTAACCATTTTTATCTTTGTTTTTGAAGGAGAAAAGGTTTGTTTCACTAGCAGTTTCATCATTGTTGATGAATCAAAGGTACTGTCACTCAAGAGACACTTGGTCAAATTGTATCTACAAATAAAAATCAGATCAAGGAATGTATACTTATACTCAACTTGTTTACTTGACTCTTAAAGATTTAAGGGCTTCCTACTTAGGAAATGATGCCACTCACTAAATATTGGGCATGTCTCTTCACAGCAATTATACTGAACCAGAAAATTTCCCTCCAGACATGCCCATGTGCAAACAGTCTGTGATTTATATAACTCTTAGATTCTAGAAATGATTCTGGATTCTGGCAAGTTGACATTTTACATTAAAATTCACACTAGAAGATATATCAAGAAAATACTGACATTTACAATTGCCTAAAACATTTAGGCAGTCTCCACGCCTAAAACATTTAGAAACAAGAGCTACACCTGTCTTGAGAATACACTTGAAGGACTGTTAGTCATCAGCACACCATGGATTCAGTTGCATATTCATGTCTGTTGATCCACTAGGTAGTTTTACAGCTGTGGTGCTTTCATTTGTATAACAGCCTTGTCATGTTCAGAGACCAGCCTGTCACTGTAATCCTTCCAATCTTCTAGCTCTTATGCTCTTTCAAAGCCTTCTTTTGTGATGATCCCTGAAGCTTGGAAGGGGTTGCTGTAGATGTTCCAAGATGGCTGTTTGTCTCTATGTAGTGTTTTAGGACTCTTGGGCTGATGTGTCTGAGAAATGCCTGAATTTGTTCTTGGAAGACTTTAGATCACACCCCGCTGCTCCTACTGGTTTTCTTTCTACTTCTAGTTGGTTCTCTCTCCTGCATTCCTGTTACATGCACTTCTTACCCACCATCCTTAATTCTCCACCCTTTTTCTTCTCCTCTTCTTCTCTATCACATCTGTCTCTACAAGTCTCATGGATCATCATAAGAGATGGCATTGTTTCTCTCTCTCTCTCTTTCTCTCACAGACACAAACACACACACAGTATAACACACACACACACACACACATGCCATAAAGAAACTCTATATTTTGTTAACTAACATAAAAATTAATAAAAATTAAAACAGAGAAATATAATTTTTAATTTTATTCAACATAATAAAATATGTGGTCTTTTATCTTTCTTAAACTTGCTCATTATGATAAACTATGATTTCCAGGTGATTCCATTTTCGTGAAAACTTTCTATTTATTTTTTCTTTATGAATATATGTTAGGAAAACAAAATATTTGTGCCTAATGACCACTAGGGAAGCCAGCAAGGTCAAACATCCATGGTTGTCTTTTCAAAAAACAGATGTATAGCCCGATTTTTTCCTAGAGAGCTGGAAATTAAAAGTGATCAATAGCCTGGTGATTCCTGTTGTCTGAAGGGGCAGATCCTATGAATCACCTATAAGCAGGTCTAGAAGTAGCTAAAAGTCTATATAACCACTGTTTTCTCTGAAAGGCCATGCTATATCAAGCTCACAAAATGAGGACTGCAGATGCTTAACAGTCTTCATATCCTTTACATTATCTGCACAGCCAGGTACTCCCTCAGGCTCCAAAAAACAGGAACAGAGTTGGTTATTAGCCCAATGACCGCTAAAGCTACTTGTGTGATAGAGAACACATAAGAGCCTCCCTAGGCCCTTAAACTAATACAGGTAGCCTATCTCTACAGTCTACCTTTGGAACAAATTACATGTACATTGTTTTGACTTTGATGTCATTATACTTCCTTTTGCAATAGAAATTGTATTAAATCTGGATACTTTTTCCCCTTCAAACTATATTGTTTCAATATGTTTGAAACAAACTGTTTGTTGTCAAGACTCCAGAAGTTTGTACCAGCCAGGACAACTCAGTCATGCTGAACTGTGTGTTTCCTTCTCACTTTTCAATGTTTATTTCTCTGCCACCCATAGCATTTGCAAGGCTCCCCACAGCTGACAACCAGTGTGAAGGGCTAAGTCCTCAGCGAAGGTTAGAACACTTTTCCATTGTAGCTTGAGTCCTAATTGGTATTAAAATAAAGACACAGAGCCAGATATGAGCGTAAATGCTGAAAGATTAGAGAGACAAAGGAGCTAGTCACATCACCTCCTATCCCACCAAATTCCCAGCCTGGAAAGGGAGCCAAGCTCCGGTCTCCACCCCTTCTTATCACTTCCTCCTTCTGCCCAGCCACACCACTTCCTGTTTCTTTCTCCCAAGTGCTAGGATTAAAGGTATGTGACACCACAGCCTGGTCTGTATGGTTAACTCATGGCTAGCTCTGCCCTCTGATTTCCAGGCAAGATTTATTTATTAGAGCACAAACAAAATATTACTGCATTTCTCCTTTTTGTTTACATTTAAAAAGTAGGGTAAAACTAATATAAGAAAAACTATATACAATAAATACATAACTATAAACAATATACAGGCAATAAATACATCAACAATGTATGGT
The DNA here is from genome assembly GCF_949786415.1 of Peromyscus eremicus. NCBI lineage: Eukaryota > Metazoa > Chordata > Mammalia > Rodentia > Cricetidae > Peromyscus > Peromyscus eremicus. The sequence continues at coordinate 181,048,072 of NC_081416.1, forward strand.
CCATAAAAATTTGACAAATTCAGAGAAAATACTCCATAATCTATCCTATCTTGGTAAGTCCAAAAGTTGTACCTAATTCATTTTCTATTCTAATTCACATTATCAAAATTATCTTTTAATGTCTCTCAATCCTATACACTTTACATGTCTTAGTGAGTTGATTTTCTGAATCTGTAACAAGGAAAACTATAACTACAGCTATAAAGTCTTCAACTCCCTCAGAGTCAAAGAAGGAAATAATATTACCTAAATATGCAGGGAGTGCAAGCAAGTGACTTCCAAAAATTGTGAGAAATGACAGAAACGGCGAGCTGCCTAGAGAGTCATCCAAAGTTTATCTGTAATGTTGGGGCATCCACCTTTGGGCTACAGGCCTGGACTATGTGACTGACTTCTCTGTGAAGCAGGATGTTCTGAAGGACTGTTCTTCTTAGTCTTGGCAAAATGTTGGCAGCTGCTTTCTTTTGTGTCCTGCTTGTCCAGTTTGGACAGCAAACTGCCGGCAGTTGAGGCAAGAGCACTCTTGTGCCCAGTGGTTGTCTTTTGCCACAAGAAAGTAAACTCACGTGGATTTTCTTCAATGCCCATCATCTTCTCTGATGTAGATTGGTGCTGCTAGGAACAGAATGTCTCATTGTCATAAAAGAAACTACATTATGAAAACATCTCAAATGTCATATTCTGTAAATCTCTGAAGTGTTTGAAGACAACCTGTCTATCATATATATATATATATATATATATATATATATATATATATATATATATATATCTGTTTGACCTTGAAAACATACCTTATATGACTACAAGTTTGGTTGTAATGAATAACTACCAACTTGCATTTCTTTATATCCTACATAGTTGCTAATAATAACTTTCAAGGACTAGAAATTTGCATTACATTGTTAAATGAGTTATATGGGTACAACACTTGAAAAAGAGTAGACATGTTCTGACAAAAATAACCTTAAATGCTTTTTTTTAATTTACTTTACAATTTAATTTAATTTTACATATCAGCCATGGCTTCCCCTGTCCTCCCTCCTACAGCCCCGCCCTGCCATCCCCTCATCCCACCCCCAATTCCCATCTCCTCTAGGACAAAGACTCCCCTGGTGATACAGCTCAGCCAGGGAGATTCAATCCAGGCAGGTCCAGTCCCCTCCTCCCTTCGCCCAGGCTGAGCAAAGTGTCCCTGCATAGGCTTCAGGTTCCAAACAGCCAGATCATGCACTAAGGACAGGTTCCGGGCCCATTGCCTGGGGGCCTCCCAAACAGTTCAAGTTAATCAACTGTCTCACTTATCCAGAGGGCCTGATCCAGTTGGGGGTTCCTCAGCTATTGGTTCATAGTTCATGTGTTTCCATTAGTTTGACTATTTGTCCCTGTTCTTTTTCCAATCATGGTCTCAACAACTCTCGCTCATACAATCCCTCCTCTTTCTTGCTGATTAGACTCCTGGAGCTCCACCTGGGGCGTGGCCATGGATCTCTGCATCCACTTCCATCAGTCATTGGATGAGATTTCTAGCATGACAGTTAGGGTGTTTGGCCATCCTGTTACCAGAGTAGGTCAGTTTGGGCTGTCCCTCGACCATTGCCAGTAGTCTATTGTGGAGGTATCTTTGTAGATTTTGGGGACCTCTCTAGCACTTTGTTTCTTCCTATTCCCATGGGGTCTTCATTTATCATGATCTCTTTTTTTCTTGTTCTCCCTCTCTGTTCTTGATCAGGTGGAATCTCCCTCTTCCCTAAGCTCTCTTTCCCTTGACTCCTAAGCTCTCTTTCCCTTCATTACCGCCCCCCCCATGTCCAGTTTGCTCATATAGATCTCATCCATTTCTCTGTCATTGGGTGATCCCTGTGTCTTTCTTAGGGTCCTGTTTTCTAGGTAGCCTCCCTGGAGTTGTGAGTAGCAGTCTAGTCATCCTTTGTTTGACATCTAGTATCCTCCTATGAGTGAGTACATACCATGTTTGTCTTTCTGAGTCTGGGTTACCTCACTCAGGATGATTTTTCTCTAGATCCATCCATTTGCCTGCAAACCTCATGATGCCATTGTTTTTCTCTGCTGCATAGTACTCTATTGTATATATGTACCACATTTTCTTTATCCATTCTGCAGTTGAAGGGCATCTAGGTTGTTTCCAGATTCTGGCTATTCCAAATATGCTGCTATGATAATAGTTGAGCATGTGTCCTTGTAATATGATTGAGCATTCCTTAGCTATATGCCCAAGAGTGGTATAGCTGGATCTTCAGGGAGATTGATTCCCAATTTTCTAAGAAACTTCTATATTGATTTCCAAAGTGGCTGTACAAGTTTGCATTCCCACCAACAGTGGAGGAGTGTTCCCTTTGCCCCACATCCTCTCCAATATAAGCTGTCTGTAGTTTTTTTTAATCTTAGCCATTCTAACAGGTGTAAGGTGGTATCTCAGAGTCATTTTGATTTGCATTTCCCTGAAGACTAAGGATGTTGAGCAATTCCTTAAATGTCTTTCAGCCATTTGACATTCTTCTGTTGACAATTTTCTTTATAGCTCTATAGCCCTTTTTTAAAAAAAAAATTTGACTGTTAGGTATTTTGATGTCTAGTTTCTTGATTTCTTTATATATTTTTGATATCAGCCCTCTGTCAGATGTGGGGTTGGTGAAGATATTTTCCCAATCTGTAGTCTGTTGTTTTGTCTTATTCATTGTGTCCTTTGCCTTATAGAAGCTTCTCAGTTTCAGGAGAAACTTTTTATTTGTCTTTTCCTCAATTTCTTTATTGATTTCTTCCAATTTTTGTTTGCTTTTTTCTCAGTTCCTTTATTGATTTCTTCCAATTTTTGTTTGCCTTTCCTCAATTTCTTTAAGGGAATTTTTCATTTTTTTCTTAAAAAGCCTCTATCATCTTCATGAAGCTATTTTTAAGGACATTTTCTTCTGCTTCTTCTATATTGTGATGTTCATGTCTTGCTGTTGGAGGAGGGCTAGGTTCTGCCATTTTGCTCTTTATGTTGTTGTAAGTATTTTTGCATTGATGTCTGCCCATATCCTCCTTTAATAGGTATAAGAGGTGCCTGTGTCTAAGAGAGTTGCTATTGTTCCACTCTGTGCATTTTGTGTCTGTGTCTCAGGGGGCACCTCTGGGTCCAATCTTAGCTCCTGGTCTAATTTGAGCTGTCAGATTCTGTATCTCAGGGAGCTGATCTTGGACTAACCCAAGCTATATTATTTTGTGATTGGCAGAGCTGCTCTTGGTCTTATCAGGGCTCTTGGTCCAGTCAGAGCTGACAGTTTCTGTGTCTCAGGAATCCTCTCTTGGTCCAATGAGAGCTGGCAGATTCTATGTTTCAGAAAGTCACACTTGGTCCAATGAGGTCTGGTGGATTCCCTGTCTCTGGAAGTTACTGTTGGTCCAATGAGAGCTCTTGGTCCAATGAGAGCTGACAGTTTGTTTCTGAGCCTCAGAGTGTTACTGGGTCCACAGTCAGATGGATAGTGGGACAAGGCGTGTAAGTTGTAGATTGCAGAATCCGATGGGGGGGGTTCCCTGGGGAGGTGCTTCCTGGAGTAGTTTTCCCTGCTGGCTGGCAACTGGGGCAGAGTTGGATGGGGGTTCCTGGGGACTGGCTGTGTCCCAGGGCCTGCTCTCTGTGTGTGAGAGGAGTCACTCACCTCTTGTTCCAATGAGAGCTGGCAGTTTGGTTTCTGAGCCTCAGAGAGTTACTGGGGCCACAGGCGCATGGGTGGTGGGGAAAGGCATGGAATTTCTAGATTGCAGGGTCCAATCTTCCCTCAGGAGTTCTCCCTGCTGGCCGGCAGCTGAGGCTGAGTTGGGTCGAAGCAAATAATTTTTTAATAATTATTGGATATTTGCTAAAACTAAAAGTAAATGTAACAAAATATTCAGAACAATAGCTCTACAATTTTATTCACATAATAACTAGTATAAGTAGAGGTTACAAATGGGAGATAAAATCCCTGCCAATTATTTTCGAAGCCAGAGAACAGTAATAGTTTGTTTTTTTCCCTTGGGAAGAATAAAGGCAAAGAATAAAAGGAGACAGAAGGAGAGAGACAAACAGGCAGAAAGAGAGAGGCAGAGACAGACAGAGAGACAGAGACAGACAGAGAGACAGAACCTTGAAGAAACTGAGTAATAAGTGGTCGAGGAAGTGAGTTTCCTACTGGACACATCTTGTCAGCTCTCAGATGGGTGGTGGTCCTAGTGGTCTTTGCAGCTGATCCACTTCTGGCATAGTCACATCCATTCAGGGCTCACCCTCCAAAGCAATCTGAGTGGAGTCAAATTATCCAGGTATATCTGTCTTGATTATATCTTCAGGATACTCAAAGTCCTGGAAAACTTAACTCTTGATAGGTTGATGCAAGAATATGCCAAGTTGGAGGGTAATTAGGCCATCCCTGTTTCAAATCAACAGACCAACGGACAGACAGACAGAATACCTGATCTGGTCATCTACTGTTAACTGTTATCAGAGATACTCTATCCAGTAACTGATGGAGGCAGATTTGTGATCCACAGGCAAGCACTGGGCTGAGCTTCAGGAAACTTGCTGAAGAAAGGGAGGAGGAATTGTTGGAGCCAGAGGGGTCATGACTGGGAAACCCACAGAGATAGCTGACCTGAGCTGGTGTGAGCTCATGGACTTGGGTCCACCAATTAGGGAACTTCCATGGGACAGACCTAGGCCCACTGCATATGTGTGATAGTTGTGTAGCTCCAGCTCTTTATAAGGAACCTAGCAGTGAGATTAGGACCTGACCCTGGTGCTTAGCTGGATTTTGGGAATCCATTCCCCATGCTGGATTACCTTGCTGAGCCTTGATGAAAGGGGAGGAGCTTGGTTCTGCCTCAACTCGATGTGTCATGTTTTATTCAAACCAGTGGGAGGCTAGCCCATTTCTGAATGGATATGGAGGAGGAGTGGAAGTCAGGGCTAGATGGGAAGCTTTGGGGGACTGGGAGGAGAAAAGGAGTGGAAACTACGATTGGTAGGAAAAATAAATTTAAAAAGTTATACCAATAAAATAAAATAAAGTGAAATGATGGGGCTTCTCATCCCTTTGGTCATCATAGAATTGTATGGAGCAGATCCCACTTCTTTCTATCTGCATTGAATGAACTATAGACTGAGTCATAAACAATTTCTACTGTTAAATCTTTTAAATTTAAAACACTTTTAGAGAAGCAGCCTACTGTGATATGTACTTATTACTAGTAAATAATGGATGGATTGACCACTGATTCCTTATTTGATTTGGGTTATTCAAAACTTCTAATTATGGAAAACAAAGTCCAGATATGAGCCACTAATTGTTAGTACATATTCACTCTTAATTTTAAGACTGGAATATTTGAATATTTTTCCCAAAGTCCTTTGATAAAGGACTTTACTACAACAAAAAATTAAGTACTGTGAATGTTTTCCCCACATCAATAATCATAGTTAGATTTTATGGTCCCCAAATGATAAATGTAAAACATGAGTCTCAGAAAATTACCCTGGAGCATACACCTAGAAACTTCACACCTCGGAATCTAGCTTATATTCTCAACACTTAGATAAGACTGGGTTGTACTGTTTTTGCTCTATCATGCTCATGCTCTGCCATGTGCAGGAAGAAGTTTCTGTCCCACCAGCCAACTGCCTAATAACCAAATAAAGACTTACTAATTATGAAACCTCAGCAGATAGCTTAAGTTTGTTTCTAACTAGTTCTTATAGCTTAAATTTACCCATATTTTTAAATCTACATTCTTTAAAGTGCCTTGGTGTCCCTTATTCTCTACTCCCTATACTGCTTTCTCTCTGTCTGGCTGGTGACTGTGGCCTTCTTCCCAGTGTTCTCTCACTCTGGTCTCCTGCCTAACTTCTTCCTGCCTAGCTATTGGAAAGTTTGCTCTTTATTAAAAAAATGAGAACAACACATCTTCACAGTGTACAAAAAGGTTATTTCAGAGCAGCAATACATAAGTTGGTATTATTCACCAACATCTCTTTTTACAATAGCATGTTGGAAATTAAGCACTTGCTAAGGCTTAGATGTCTGGTTCTAGGAGATGTATTAGTTGACTGATCCTCAAATCAGTATAAAATAGGACAAGAAGACAATCTGTGCAATAGCTCAGCTTTTCTTTTTTATTTAACAAATGCATTTTATTATATATCAAAACCAAGAAAATGCAAAAGAGAATATATGGGGTAGCGTCCTAGTTTTATTTTGTCAATTTGAAGTAAATTATAGTCATTTGGGAAGTGGGACTATCAATTGAGAAGTTGCATCCACACAAACTGCCCGGAGGCAATCTGTTGGGAATTTTCTTGTTTCAAGGTTGATGTGGGAAGGCCTAGACCTCTGTGGGTAGTTCCACTTCTTGGCAGGTCATCATAAATTGCAGAGTAATGCAGACTGACCAAGTTATGAAGAACATTCAGGTATGTGGTGAATCTTCATTGCTTCTGCTTCCGTTCTTTCATCCATGTTCCTGCCTCAGCTTCCCTCAAGGGACCTGGGATATTTAAGATATGTAAGCCAAAGAAAACCCTTTATAACAATTAGTTTTTGGTTATGGGGTTTTATCACAGCAATAAAAACCATAATTAAGATTAGTAGTGTATATAATAGTTGTGTCAATCTTTCTGATAAGACATGAGCAAACGCCTGTTGATCCCAGATAGGGCACCAATGACAGATCCAATAAATGATCCAGACAGGTCTATTTTATTGAACTAATAAGTTTATTGTGAATACTTACAGGATCATGGTGTTATGGGTGTGGGGTCATTCAGAGATTCACCTGTCTGTTCATTAATAAATTTTAAGAAAGCAGAGGCTTTTATTCATATACTAACAACAGATATATAAATGGGACTTGGGGTTCCCAAAGGCAGCCCCCAGACACCTCAATTTGGGAATCTTAAAGGCAGAGTACCTAATGTTACATTCTATCTACAGGCAAACAGAAGGTCATCTGGTACAAAGTAAGCTTTAATTTATAGAAAAAGACAAAGAAGGCTTGTTAAAGTTGTGCCAGAGTAGGAAATCACAAAAATTAACCCTTATCCGGCTTTAACATTTCACATCTCATTTTACTTTATAATTCAATCTCCATCCAAAGGAAAAGTGAGAACCATAACATTTTTAAGTACAGGAAATTCACATTCAGATCTATATTAGAATAATGACAGATGGCCACAAAGTTAGTGACTTCTGTCCTATGAATTCAGCAATTGTTTCCCTCCATCTATTCATTTATGCTGCCCAAAAGGCTGTGGTCTTTACAGAAGAATTCCTGAGATCTTCCTTTGAGAACTCATAGGGTATCAACAATCTTTGATCTCAGTTTATCATTTCATAACTCCCATGCACACCCTGATATGTGTGAAAAATTCCTTGGGCTATGAGAAACTGGGTCTGATAAATTGCTGTTTGAAGATCCACTGATCAAATTCTGTGCATGTCACATTCTGCATTTATTTTCCTGCAGGATCTTAGAAAGAGGTAAATGTTGAGTGCTTTTGTATGCTCATATTCTTGTGGAGTATGAGGGGATGTAGGACCCACACTGTATGAAAAATGGTGAGTTCATGAGGACCTATTTTTTCCATATTCTTTTCACTTCAGACCCTTGGTCATTGATGCTGCATTTTTAGAGGAGAGGAGTAGTTAATAACACCCAAGAAAGCACTTCTGCATGCTTATTTCAAATACCAATATATTAATGAGAGATATGGTAAAACCCAAGGTTTCTCTTCTCCCACACAGCAGAGTCAGATGTTCTGTATCTCTATGTTCCAGCCCCATCTCATTCTTGTTCTATGCTACTAGTTCTCTCTTTAGTGCTCTCTCTTTCATAAAACCTTCTTCTAGATATTAGTCTGCTTTGAATGTGAATATACAGTGAAGAATTAGTCACTGGTCTGAGAGCTGAGGGAAAGAACAAGGGCTCAGCTCTTCTCTCTGGAAAGACCCACATCAGTGTCCCTGTCCTAGGCCAAGTAAATGAAGACCACACACCTGTATTCTTCCAGTTTCAGTTTCTCATGCTACTCAGATGACACTCACTGCCTTCTTCTTGATATACATTCCTTTTTTCACAGCACTGAGAATGGATGAGGTAAATGAGCAAGAAAACCATCGTGTAGAAGGACAGTCTAATCAGAATATACAGGAGCCCATGATTTTCTGATGGAACATATAAATGCAAAAAGTAAGATGACAATCATAAGATCTCTGTAATAGATTGCCTAACATTTATTGATAGAGGGTTAACTAATAGAATATTAATCTTTAGGACAAGATTCTTGATGAAGAAGCTACTATTCTCATTCTGCTAAATGCACACTATTAAACTGGCTCTTATGACTTTGTTTTGGATCCCTATATTAATGCATCTCTCAATCCTCAGCAGGGAAGTTTATATTTGCAATATATGGTGATCAATACAGGTACCCACAACTAGCCAAAGTGCAGTGTAACATGAATCTTAAATAGTCTTATTAATAAAAACAAACCTGGAGCCAGGTATTGGGGTGAACACTGGAAGATCAGAGAAGCAGAACAAGCCACAGCTTCCTCACCTTGCCAATTCCTCAGCTGATCTTTTTTCCTCAGACTGGAAGCTTCTGAGTCCTCACCCAAATGGATCTCAGCTGAATTGCTGCTCAAAGCCTAAAAGCTTAACCAGCTCTAGTTCCTGGTCCTCATGCCTTATATACCTTTCTACTTTCTGCCATCACTTCCGGGGATTAAAAGCTCTTGTTACCACTCCTGGCTGTTTCCAGTGCGGCCTTGAACTCACAGAGATCCAGGTGGATCTCTGCCTCTAGAACGCTAGGATTAAAGGTGTGTGTGCCACCATTTTCTGGCCCCTGTATCTAGTGGCTGTTCTGTTCTCTGACCCCAGATAAGTTTATTAGGGTGCACAATATTTTGGAGAACACAAATTCACCACACTACAGAGCATAAAGACTGTGGAATGCTTGGCTCTAAATATGACATTTACATGACATCTAATTCTTCAAAGTCTCAGTCTTAATTGTGAAAATAATGGATCAAAGGTTTATGATAATGAAAAGAAATAGTATCTACTGGACACAAGAAGGAAGTTGCATATATGAATTCAAATGCAGATGTGACAGCATGCACAAGATCAGTACATGTGCAAGCTAGACCAAATTCTAGCATGCACTGAGGCTGTGGACATGAAGTACCATCCTTAGTCAAGAAGCTATAAGCAAATGATAGCTGTTGGGAGAGTCAGTTTCAAGAGAGTTGTGATAAGTAAGTTGACCATGCTCCAGTGAGAGGCCACACATTCACGAATATATGGGCATCACAAATTGAACTTCATGGACAAAAGAGATAACACCTGTGTTGGTTAGGTCCAGGAGGATTTGAGTAAGGGGGTGTATATGATTGAAGCCCATTAGTTGAAATTCTCAAAAACTAATGCAAATCAAGTAATAAGAAATATGGATTTAGTTGGCATATGTCTTATGTCTATGTGTTCTACATTATCACATGAAATTCTAAGAATAAATATAACATGTGCTCTATATGGTATGAATGGAGGTAAGGAGGAACATTTCAGAATAACCTGGGCTCTGTTTCTGCCTACAGTACAAATGCCATATAGTTTAGATGTATGTTCCTATGGCTTCAGTGTATAAAATCCAGGATGGGCTGTCTTTCATCTTCCATGAAACACTGTGCAGAAGGAAGGTTTTGATGCAATGCCTTTGTCATTCTGCAAAATTCATTGACTGATAGACTGCAGTAACTTAAAACCTCAATTTTTATCTCTTATAGCTTACTTGTAAGTAATTCTATTTCATGTGAGTTGTACATAAGTTTTCCTTCTTATCACCCCCTCTGCCACTGACAGAAAAATGGCAGGACACAATGTAAAGGTCATGTGTTCAGTGTCTTAACCTGAGATTCATATCAGTGTTCATTGAATCTCCTGTGGAATTAATATATCTACAACACCACTGAACCAACATTAACTTCTCCCAAAGGGAAAAAGGGAAGTCAAGGCCATTCCATCACAGATAGTGTTTCTGTAATTGGTAATGTTCTGCTTGCCTCCTACCTTTTTCAGGCCTTATCATCCCTCTACTGAACTAATAGAGAAGAATTGTCACTTCACTGTTATTTGGAAGGGAGTCAAATTTCCCCTTCTGTTCACTTACAGGGGACTCGGGTGAAGACATTAGGGATTGAGAGTCCCTATGGATCCCATGGTGCCAATGAATAATTTCTGATTTTTCTGAGTTTGAGAGGCAGAGAAGAGAAGTGACTAGGTAAACTTTACAGAGCTGTGAGGCAGCTGACACAGCACATGACCCCAAGAGATTTGTTTACCTACAGTTTTATATAAAAAAGAGGAATAATTTATTCACCTGTTTTGGAGTCTGGTTCTGTGCAGGAAGATCAATTTCTGGATGAATTTACTATGTAATGAGAACAGGAGAGACAGAGAGAGAGAGAGAGAGAGAGAGAGAGAGAGAGAGAGAGAGAGAGAGAAGTTGTCAATGATGCTGTCTGTCTTCCTCTTGTGGAAAGTCCTTTCAGGTTGGTCAGTGACCGGCACTCACTTCACCCTTTAGTACTGAGTGTCAGTGTTATAGGATGCCTTCATATGGTTTGCTTAGAGGCTGGCACTCTGTCCTTGGATTTCAAGTTGTGATGAGACAATAGGAATACTGTGGAGAGATCTATGTGATTGAGATGTCAGGGGGCTGCTCCATCTCTGCTCTACCTAACTAATCCCAACCTCATCCATTATGAGTCTTTCCTGGCCACTTTCTATATCTGTGTGTACATATGATGTCCTGGTGTGTCTGGCCAAGCATTCCCTTTGAGATGCTCCCAGTCTATTGTTTTGTAATCTGATATCCTTACTCAAACTTCATCTGGTTTTACTAAAAATGTTTTTAATAGATATAAAATTATATCCCTTCACTCTCCCTTGCATCTTTCCAGCACTTCCCAGGTATCCTTACTCCAAGTTTCCCATATCACCCACCACTCTTAAGTTGATATTCTCTTTTTCTTTGATTATTATTTTTGTTAGTGTTGTATGTGTCTATATATTGATATATATTGTAGTGATATATATCAATATATATATATATATATAGCTTGCTCAGTATAGTGTTTTAATACACACCACATATGTGTATATATATATATATATCTGGAATAAACACACATATGTACATATATACATATATATGAATAACTACAGGAAAGTGTCTCTGGACACAGTAGGGCAGACACATATATGAACTCCACAAGAGGTTGTGACTGCATGCCCAAGACCTGTGAATGCTCAAACTAGAGAAAATCCTAGCATAGGGACTGGAGGTGGACATGAAGTCTTACCCCTAGCCTAGGTATTATAGACAACTGATAACTATTCAGAGGAGAGTCAGTTTTAGGAGTGTTGTTACTAGTAAATTGACTATGGCCCAGCAGAAAGTGACACATCCAAAGATAAATTTTAATTATGCCATTGGTAGAAAACTGCAGGACCCTATGTATAAATCACGTGTTCAGTTTCTCCATCTGAGATTGACACCAGTGCTCAGTTAAGCTGCTTTGCAACTTCTACTTCTACAACACCTTGAACTAGACATTTAATTCTCTTGTAGGGAAAAAGTGAAGTCAAGGCTATTTTGTAGGAAGTAGTATTTTTATATAAAATCCTCCCTTTTGCTCACTTGTTTCCTTCTTCAGTCTCCATCACCTCCTCTCCAGGAGGAACAGAGCTAGAATGAGCACTTCATTGATCCTGGGAAGGGAGTAAAATGTACTCTTCTTTTCACTCACAGAGGTCTCAGGTACAGAAATTAGAGATGAATTGTCCTTAAATTTGGCATACTACTCCTAAACAACTTCTAATGTTGAAGAGTTCAAGAATCAGAGAGGGGAGATGATGATGATAAGACTACAGAGTCAGGAAGGAGATGAGACAAAATAAGCCAAAGAGCTTTGGGTCTCTAAGTTTCCACAATAGAAGAGGAATCAATTACTCACTGGTTGTAGAGTCTGCTTCTGTGCATGAAGTGCAGTTTCTTGTTGAATCAACTAGAGAAGGGGACAAGAGATGGAGAACGTTCATCAGAGGCTGTCTGCCTTCCCCTTAAGGACAGTGTTTTAAATTATACAGTGACCACCACCCACTCCATCTTAGTGCTGAGCCTGTAGAGTTATAGGATGACATTTAGTGGATTGCTTCTAGGTGTTGGTTCTGTCCTTGTATTTCAAATTTTGCTGATTCATAGGAATGCTGTGGGAAGATCTATGTGAACAAGAGCTCAGGAGGGCTGCTCCATCTCTGCTCTGCCCAAACTGATATGAACCTCATTCTTTTTTTTTTGCTTTTTTAAAAAATTTAATTTTATTTTACAATATAATTCAGTTCTACATATCAGCCACAGATTCTCTTATTCTCCCCCTCCTGCCTCCCTCCTCTTCCCCCCAGCAGACCCCCCATTCCCACCTCCTCCAGGGCAAAACCTCCCCTGAGGACTGAGATCAACCTGGTAGACTCAGTCCAGGTAGGTCCAGTCCCCTCCTCCCAGGCCGAGCCAAGCAATCCTGCCTAGGCCCCAGGTTTCAAACAGCCAACTTGTGCAATGAGCACAGGACCAGGTCCCATTGCCTGGATGCCTCTCAAACAGATCAGGCCAATCAACTGTCTCACCCATTCAGAGGGCCTCATCCAGGTGGGGGCCCCTCAGCCCTTGGTTCATAGTTCATGTGTTTCCATTAGTTTGGCTTTTTGTCCCTGTGCTTTATCCAACCTTGGTCTCAACAATTCTCACTCATATAAACCCTTCTCTTTCTTGCTAATTGTGCTCCCGGAGCTCCACCGGGGCCTAGCCGTGGATCTCTGCATCCAGATCCCTCGGTCTTTGGATGGGGTTTCTAGTATGACAATTAGGGTGTTTGGCCATCTCATCACCAGAGTAGGTCAGTTCGGGCTGTCTCTCGACCATTGCCAGAAGTCTATTGTGGGGGTATCTTTTTGGATTTCTGTGGGCCTCTCTAGCACTTTGATTCTTCCTATTCTCATGTGGTCTTCATTTACCATGGTCTCCTATTCCTTGTTCTCCCTCTCTGTTGTTGATCCAGCTGGGATCTCCCACTCCCCCAAGCTCTCTTTCCCTCGACCCTCGCCCTTCATTACCCCCACTCATGTCCAGGCTGTTCATGTAGATATTTTCCATTTCTCCATCATTGGGCGATCCCCGTGTCTTTCTTGGGGTCCTGTTTTCCAGGTAGCCTCCCTGATGATGTGAGTAGCAGTCCAGTCATCCCCACACCACTCTTAAGTTGATAGCCTCATTTTCATTGAAAATTATTGTTATGTTCATGTCTAAAGATAGGCATATTCACATGTATATGTACACATGTCGTATATACACAAACATATATACATACATGTACATATATATCACATATGTATACACATATATATATATATATAAATGTAACACAAACACACACATACACACACACATATGACATTAGGACTCACAGCAGTCCTTCTCTGTAGCTCCCAATGCTACTTTCTCTCTATCATCAATTGGAGGATTCTGAGACATGGCTTTAGTATTTCATTAGTCACAAGGTATGAGATATATATGAAGTTCTCTTACCTGTGACAGGAAGGTACAAGGCATCACTTGGTGTGGACCACACATGGGATGAGTTCCTGAAAGAGCCATAGCATCTATAGTTCCCTTCCTGGACCACAGGACCAAGATGGAAGTTGCCCTGGAAAGTCCCATTTTGGTTCTGCACTGCAGGCAGCCCATGTCCCTTGGGTACCCCTTCCGTGGACAAATGGAACATGTCAAACTGAAGGTCAGAGACACAGGACAAGGTCATGATCTCTCCTGACATCACCACAGGGCCCATCAGGGCTGACAGAGAAGGTTTCTTGTATAAACCTGGAAGAAAAGAGGAAGAGATAGTTAGTTAGTTACTAGTGTTCATTCACTTCTCATTGTTCCCTCTACCTGCTTCTATTTCTTTGATCTCTCTGCCTCATACCATCTCCTTCTCTCTATTTCTCCATTTCTCCTCTCCTCTCTTTCTCTCCTTCTCTCTGTTTATTTCTATGTTACCATCTTTAGTCTATGACCTCACTCTGGACTCAAATATTTTTGCTTAATGACATTTTCTGCCTCTATTTGCATGGATTCATTCTATCTGTCTTTTAAAGTTTGTTTTTATGAGCATAATTAATTTTATTTAGCAATCAACTTCATTATGAAATATTCCTATGCATACATAATACATTTTATGCTTGTTTAAAGTTTTTAAATTGAACTATATATCATTTAATGTTTTTAAAAATTGTTGTTACATATATAATTATAAATGTATAATATTAATCATATTAAGGCTAGTATTCTATATTGCCCTTCTATTTCCAATAATCACATTCATTTTACTAATTGATCTTTTCTATATTGCAGTTTTTCCAGTTGTTTTGCAAGTCAATGGGTTCAATTAGAGTTACTCTTGATTTTGTTTTAATTAGCATACCAAGTAAGAGTCTTCATTATGGCATCCTCATACAGCTCCTTTTGTTCATTTTTTTCTCCTCTTCCCTCTCTTGTACCAGATTTGCTGATCTCTTTACTCCCCTCATTTCCTCATCCATGTCATACAACTTTCATTACTTTCCCATCCCTCTCTATTAAATTTTTCTTCCTCTCATGGTCACTTGCTAATTTCATGACCTATAACTTTGCCATCCTATATATAATAAAAATCTAGAATCTAATGTCATCCTGTTTTTCATAGTTGTATCCGTTTACATATCTGTGTTAATTAATCTCTCTTTTCAAAGTACAGAATATTCCATGAATGTGTATATGTCTCTTGAACAATGGCCATGGTCATCTTCCCTCTCTTGTTCCTCTTAGTGTGTGTACTGCTCAAGCATGATCTGTCATCTATCTCTGAAGCACTTAGTCAGAATTTGGTTTTTGTTTCTACCTTTATAAGACTTCTACCAAGAGAGCTAGACATATCATGTGTCTGACAAGCTCTGTCTTAACATATTTAACATCTGCTACAATTTTTCCATCTCTACTTTCAAAGTTTCCAATCAGGCTTCTGTCTTTTAGTAGTTTTTTTCTTAGCACACATTCCATATTTACTAATTCACAGACCTTTCTGTGTTTGACCTGTGTGAAGGCATAAGGATTCATTAATAACCAGCCCAATTATGTATTTGGACTCAGGTCAGATATGTGACCTGTCTGGCTCTCTTGACAGACTTCTTATAGAGGTAGAAGTCAAAAATTTTCTGAATGTTAGTAGGAAGACTTCATTCTCTCTGGTTCATATTCTGCTCACCAAATTGCCATTTTCTGTGTATCTCTACTTAGGATTCCTTTGCACCTTCCTGTATCTATGCTTTATGTTATAACCAAGGATCTGTTCTTGTATATTTCTTTTCATTGTCTGTATCAGTAAAATACTCAACAAGGTTGCCTTCATGTGAATTTCTCACACTCATTTTCTTGTGGCCTCCCACAGCTTTTATTGTATAGAATATTTTTCTGTATCACAAAGAGAATGAAAAGCATGTATGCACCCTCTTACCTGTGATCTTTATATCAATGGGGTCACTAGAGTCTGACCACTCATATGGTGAGTGATTGTAAAAACCGTAGCATTTGTAAGTTCCAGCATGGTCAGGTGTCACAGGACCTATTGAGAATTTCGCCTGGGAACCCCCAAGATGATGTTCTGCAGAGAGCTTTAAAGAGTCCTTGATTGTTCCATTTTTATGTGATGTCAAAATGAAGGTTTCAATCATAATCTCTGAATGACACTGCAGTGTCACCTTCTCTCCTAAATCCACCAGGGGAGTTTGTAAGGCCAAAAGGAAAGGCTTTCTGTAGATTCCTAAGAATAAAGAAATTGTATGAACCTGATCAAAATCTCTGTGTCCTTAAAGACCTATGGTTCTCCCTCAATTGGTCTGTGCTCCCTGTTAGTGCTCCAGTGCACTTGTTCTTGTCTATTTCAACTCTAGACACAGACTCCTCCATCCTTCCATGTCCATTTCCTACTTATCTGACTCTAGGATTAGCACAATATTTACCCACTGGCTTGTTGCAAGAATGTGTCTTTTAACCTCCTTTTTTCCTAGGCCCTATTGTCTTTTTCTAAGACTGGAAAGTGCAGGAAACATGGCAATATTCACACCAGGCTGCTCTATGTGTCCTTTTTATGAAAATTTGGATAAAGTATAATCCTTGGCAGAATGAAGGAATTATTATTGAACGTGGTTATCAGGGAAACACTTCTAGCCCTATGCATGGTTCAAATTGCTATAAGGGTTTCCTGATCCAGAATCAAAAGCATTGTTTCCTCCCAACATGTTGATGAATTAGCATCCTGACTTTACTGTTCTCAGAACATCCCTTCCATGCTTCTAAATTTGCTCTTGACAAGAGTTCTTATATTATTTTCCAATTGTTAACATAATAAATTACCACAAATTTCATTCTTAAAAAGAATACAAGTTTGTGGACATCAGATTCTGAAAAGCTCAAATGGCATAAATCAGGTTTCTTCAGGGATGATAACTACTGAAATCCCTAAGAAATTATCCATTTTTGCCTCCCATCTTCTAGAGCCTCATGCATTCTTTGGCACTTAGACCTTTCCTCCATGTTTAGAGTTTGTGACACGGTGTCTCGTCATGATGATTTGTTTTGCCCACAACTGAATTTTTCCCTATTTTGTTACATCGACCCTTGTAGTTCTACAGACCTGGAATAATTCATGATATCCTTGCATCCTGATATCAACTTGTTAAGATCTGAGTTCCATCCTCCAGCCCAATTTATCCTTGGTTTATTTAACACACAGGAAGCCTTAGGGACTAGAAAAAATTCATGACCTTTATGTTTTATTATGTCCACAACAGTATATATTTCTCTGTGTTGAATATTCCTTTATAAGTCCAAACCTCTTACTAACACTGTTTCTGAAAATTCCAGGGTTGGCAGATTTGGGGAAATGAAAGGCACTCAAAACATCATCTCTAACCTGAAATTATGACCTTCACAGGGTCACTGTTGGTTGAAATTTTAATAGGGTAATGATAATTAAAACCATGGCATCTGTATGTCCCTGCATGTTCTGATGTCACAGGATCCAAGACAAATTTCTTCTGGAATGGTCTTCCCTGGATCTGAGGGATAGGATTACCATGTTCTTTGTACAACATGAATGTGTAATAGTCACTGTGAGAGTCACATCGAAGTTCCACATGCTGTCCCAAAGGAACAATATGGCTTGGCCAGGCAGAGAGTGAAGGCTTGTCATGATATCCTGCAGAGGGATGCACAGAGAAAATATTTAATGGTGCTCCTTCATCCCTGAGAGCTGAGTCTCCAATTTTCCCTTCTTTGAGGTCCTTTGTATAACACTTTTCTCTGAATTGATACATCCCTTCTTCAATGTGAGAGGCTGAGATGTTCAGGAGAATCAGGAAGTAAACAAACTCTCTATGTTATGGAAAGGTGAAACATTAAAGTGTCATCAGTGGCCCTTCCTAGCTCTATAGAAAGAGTAAGATATTGGAGCAGCTGAGCTCTGAGTGCTAATGTCTAAGACCTTTTGGGCTGCCTGCAAGTTGTACACTGAGATCCAGAGTTTTGCCTTCATGATAATCACTCATATTGTGGTGTGCTTTAAGTAAGGTTTGAGTCACCCTCGCTTCTGTGAGTAACCCCTAACCCACACTACTATCAGTAACAGAGTAAATCCATCGATTCACAGAGTTGTGCTTTGGTGCAATCACAGTTTGGTCTGCCATGGATTTCTTTCATGAGTTGAGTAGATTTGTATGTGTTGTACACAATAGAATCATTTTGAAATGATGAGTGTGAAATACTGTGGTTTTTTGAATAGTTATCGTCCCCATAGACTCTTCTGTTTAATTGCATGGCACACAGAGAATATCACTAACAGGAGGTATGGCCTCATTGGAGTAGGTGTGGCCTTGGTGGAGGGAGTGTGTTACTGTGGAGGCACGTTTTGTGGACTCTTATGCTCAAGCTATTAGCAGTGTTAAACACAGTCTCAGCCTGCTGCCAGTAGATCAAAATGAAGAAATCTCTGCTCCTTCTCAAGCATCATCATCATGACTGCCTACACACTGCTAGGTTTTCTACCATGATTTTAATGGACAAAAACTCTGAACTGTAAGTCAGCCCCAATCAGATGTTTTTCTTTTTTAGAATTTCCATGGTCATGGTGTCTCTTCAGAGCAATAGAAACCCTAAGATAAAGACTGTAAGTGTTATCCAACATACCATATATATGATATATCTTTCATGTTAAGATATTCTAACTGAGAGTTTTGAGTTTTGAATAATGAAGTAAATTTCATCATGAAAACATTATAATTTAAAAAGAAATTACACCAGAAGTGTAGCAGGAAAGGTTAATGTGATTGAGATGATAGATCAGAATTGATGCCACTAAGGGAGCAGAAAATGACAGTTCTTGATGCACCAACTCCAGAAATCTAACAATATTCCAATGAGAAGTATATCATGAATGTTCCTAAACTCATGGATGATGGAGAGATAGCCAACAGGACCACAGAATTGAGAAGATCTATAACAATGATGAGGAATGAGTCTTTTGAACTAATTTGCCCTCATGTACTTTTGTAAAAATTTTTGTTCACAGAGTTTATACAGGTTCATGTTTCTACACTAAGTGTGATAAACTAGAGGCTGATATATAGTTCCTCCATCATTTCAAGGCTCCTTTTGTGTGAAATATTGGGAGTCTGGTATTGCTGAGCACCTTGTTTATTTATATTTAGAATGTATTTGGACTGATAATTGCCAGCTCATGAAACTTGTTAACTTATCTGCATCCAACTTGTAGATATTCCTGAGGAATGAGACAGTAGCTAGTCTCTGTATTCACAACTATGTAGACTCCAAGCTATACTACCAGTCAGCTCTGCTGGACATCTTGCAACACTGGCCACCCAGCAGCCATCATAGACCCTAGCCAGAGACTGTTCTTTATTGCAGAGTCTTTTCAGGCCTCTTAAAGCACCAGGGAATACATCCAGCAACAGCATCTGATCTCAAAATACAGGAAGGAACCCAGGGGAACTACAGAAGCTGACACCAAAGTCAGCCTATCCAGGGTTGCAACAAGTAGACCTGACTACTATCACCAGTTATACTAAATAGTAAAGGGCTGTTTACTAACAATGAACTCCTCTACATGGCAGAGGAGTTCATTATTATTAGTGCACAGGCACCCAAGTGTAAGAGCATAAGCATTAAAATCAGAGATGTAAAACATTACAGAGAAAAATGGAGAGACCCAAGAAGAAAACACAAAAATGGGAGACCTATAAACCCCATGATGAATAATTCCCAGAGTGTTTTTAATTAAGTTACAGAAGTATAAGAAACCACCAACAAAACCTGGGCAGATATCTGCTGCTCATGGATACGCCAGAACAGTCAGAAGATCAGGTGAAAGGCCATACCAGCATGAAGAACAGATAGACTGCCCTCCACCACATGTAGCTCTCTAACTCATTAGGTTCAGTTTCCCAAGACTCAATATGCCACCACTGTTCTTGACCTACCATCCAGCAAAACTTTCAATCACCATATATGGGAAAAGCGACATATTCCAAGATAAAGTCAAATTTGAACAATATCTGTCTCGAGATCCAGCCCTACAGAAATACTAGAAAGACATCTCCATCCCAATAATATTAACTACACCCATGTAAAAACAGGAAATAAATAATTTCACACTAGTAAAGGCAAATAATGGAAGAACATGAATGTTCATGTACTTGCCAACACACACACACACACACACACACACACACACACACACACACATATACAGAGAGAGAGAGAGAGACAGAGAGAGAGAGAGAGAGAGAGAGAGAGAGAGAGAGAAAGAGAAAGAGAGAGACTACCACTACCACCACCAAAATAACAGGAATTAACAATCATCGGTGATTAATATTTTTCAATATCAATGGACACAATTCCTCAACAAAAATATCCAGACTAGCAGAATAGTGTGAAAACAGGACCCATCCTTCTGTTGCATACAAGAATCACCCCTAATATCGAAGATAAATGTGACCTCATTGTCTCAGAATAAAGCACTGGTCAAAGAATTTCTAAGCAAATGGATATAAGAAGCAGGTTGGTTTTTCCATTCTAATATCTAACAAAATAGATTTCTGTGGTGATTTGAAAGGCAATGACCTGAAAGGGAGTGGGGCCATTAGGAGGAGTGGCCTTGTTGGGCTTGGTGTGGTCTTGTTGGAGGAGAGTAAACAGAGAAATACTGGAGCTAACAGACATGATGTCCCAAATGAACATAATAGCAATCTACATCACATATCACCCAAATGCTAAAGCACATACTTTTTCTCAGCACCTAATGAAATTTAGTTTTCAAAAATTGACCTCATTCTCAATCACAGAACAAGTCTCTATAGATACAAGAAACTTTAAATAACCCCTGTATAGCTGGAATTCTAGGAAACAGAAACAAAAGAAAGCCTACAAACTCATAGAAAGTTAAGAATCCTATACTGAATGAAAACTGGGTCAAGACCAAAGTAAGAAAGAAATGAAAAACATTACACAGTTCAATGAAAGTGAATGACAACATACCCAAACCAATGGACACAATGAGAACAGTGCTAAGAGAAAAATTCATAACTTTAAGTGTCTACATATATAAATTAAAGAGATCTCATATGAGCAACTTAACCACACACCTGAAAGATCTAGAACAAAAAATAGCGAACACATCCAAGAAAGCAGGAAATAATCTAACTAAGGGCTGAAATCAACAAAGGAAAAACAAAGAAAATAATATAAAGAATCAGTAAAATGAAGAGTTTGTTCTTTGAGAAAATCAACAGAATGGACACCACCTTTCTGTGGGATGTTCTGTATGCTGTGAATATGTGTTGCTCCAACTAGTTGATAAATAAAATACTGATTGGCCAGTAGTGAGGCAGGAAGTATAGGCAGGATAAGCAGACAAGGACATTTTTGGAAGAGGAAAGCTGAGTCAGGAGATGACAGGCTGCAGTCTGGGAAGCAGCATGTAATGGCATGCAGGTAAAGCCACAGATCACATGGCGACAAAAAGATGAACAGAAATGGGCTGAGTTTAAGTGATTATTTTATAAGTGGCTGTGTGGTCCATGGGGCTGGGATGGGGAAACCTTTCAGCTACACCACCTAATCCAAACTAACTAAAAGGCAGGCAGAGAATATACAAATTAGCAAAATCAGAAATGAAATGTGGGACATAACAACAGACATCTAAGATAACAAAGGCATCATTAGAGCACACATTAAAAACCTGTTATCCACAAAATTGAAAAATCTAAAAGAAATGAATAATTTTCTCTTAGCTACCATTTTTCAAAGTAAAATCAAGGTCAGATAAACAATATACATAGTCTTATAACCCCTAAGGAAACAGAAGTTCTCCATAAAAGTTTCCCAAAGAAAGTAGTACAGAGTCAGTAGATTCTAGTGAAGAATTCTTCCAGACTTAAGAAGAGGTAATGCCAATATTCCTTAAATTAATCTTAGAAACAGAAGTAACATTGCTTCATTTTATGAAAGCACAGTCACCCTGATACCCAAACCATACCAAGTTTCAACAAAAATATAATTACAGGCCAATCTCCCTCATGAACATTGATGCAAAAATATTCCATGAAATACTAGTAAAATGCATCCAAGAACGTATCAAAAAGATCATCCACAGTGATCAAATAGGCTCCATCACAGAGATGTATGTGTGTTTCAACATATGAAAATCTGTCAATGTAATCCACCATGTAATTCTGAAAAAAAATCCACATAATTTTCTTATTAGATGTTGAAAAAGCCTTTGAAATTAATCTAACATAGCTTCATGATAAAGGGATATCTGGGATACAAGGAATATATTTAAATATAACAAAAGCAATATTCAGAAGGCCTTTAGTCAACATCAAATTAAAAGGAATGAAATTAAAAGCAATTCCACTAAAATCAGGTAAAAACACAAGGCTGTCCACTTTCTCTGTATGTATGAAATTTGTCACCAAAACTACACAGATAGCTGGCTGGTGGTGGCACACGCCTTTAATCCTAGCACTTGGGAGGCAGAGTCAGGTGGATCTCTGTGAGTTTGAGACTAGCCTGGTGTACAGAGCTACTCCAGGACAGGCTCTAAAGCTACCCTGAAACCCTGTCTCAAAAAACCAAAAAAAAAAAAAAAACTACACAGATAAACACTGATTAAAAAACCAAAAAATAAGAAAGAAAAAAATAAAAGAGAGAGTTTGTTCAATAGAATGTAATTGAAGACCCAAAATGTCAGTCTGCAAAGCTATGAATACCTGATTTTTGATAAAGAAAACAGAAATATACAATGGAAAAAAGAAAGCATCTTCAACAAATGGTCTAACCGGATGTCTATATGCAGAAGAATGCAAATGGTTGGATAACTATCACCCTTCAAAACTAAAGTCTAAGTGGATCAAAGACCTCAACATCAAACCAGATTTATCAACAGATGGCAGCAGATGCAGAGATCCACAGCCAAACATTAGGCAGTATTTCAGGAAGCCCAAATAAGAGGGGGAAGGAAGGATTGTAGGAGCCAAAGAGGTAAAGGCATCACCAGAAAATGACCCAAGGATTCAGGTAGGATGGGCTGTGGGAGCCCGTTCTCGGGTTCCTCGTGGCTTTTACCCAGCAGGTCCACATAGAGGATGATTAGACCACGGGCCTGAGTGCAGGTGTCTGAGATGGTCTGCACTTGGCTGTGCTGGGGGAGGAGGTCTTTTGCTCCACCCCTTGGCGTCTCTATAAAAACCCTGGGGCAGAGGCAGTCAGGGCCTGTTGGAATAGGTTCCAGGCTCTCTCGAGGCTATCCTTTATTTTCTATCTGTTTATCTCCGCGATATTCTCCGCAATAAATCTTTCTATCTAATATTTCCTGCTGCTCGCACTCAAGAAAACTCTGGGGAACTGTGGGGGTGGTTGGGTAAACGCCCCACAGAATGGCGCCTGAACAGGGACTAAAGAAAAAAAAAAAGGGACTAAAGAAAAAAAGGGGGGACTAAAAAAAAAGGAGGGACTAAAGACAAATGAACAGGGACTAAAGACAAAGTAATAGGGACTATTGAATAAGGAAAATAATAGTTTTATTACAGAGTTTTTGGCGAAAGTGCTGAGTTCAGCCCTGCCAGTGGATGAGGCATGCCGGTGTTATGGAAAATATATATTTTTTATATATATTGAGAGGCAGGGGTTTTATCCTCAAGAGAAAAGGAAAGTGGACTGGAAGGATGTCAGATGCTGCAGCGAAATTCTCTTCTGTCAAAATTTTCTATCTTCTATCCCTTTCTCAATTTCTATCTGTGAAAAATAAGTATAAGATATAGCATAGTAATAGTGTAGGAAAAACTTAGAAGTGTAAGATTGTGTAGGAAAAAATAAGGCAACTAGACTGAAAAACTCTTCAATTTTCTAACTTTGGGGCCTATAAACGCAAACTGGGAAAAAATCTTTCTTTGGGCTTTTTGGGTGATAAAAAAGCTCTTTGAGCTTATGGGGAAGAATAAGTTTCCTATGGAAGCTTCTTGACCTGGGGACAGCTGAAATGCAAAGTCCAAGCAGAAGGAGAAAGTGATTTCTCCCTGAGGCAAAAATGGGGGTGTAAAAAGCCAAAAAGTTTAAAGTTGGGAAATTTTGGGAAAAGTTGGTCTTTCTCTCTTGGGGGGAAAAAATCTTTCTCTTAAACTAAATCTTTTCTTAGAAAATTTGGGGGGAAAAATCTCTAAAAAGCCTTCATCTTTCTCAAAAGCTCTTAAACTTAAAAACTAAAGCCTTTAACTTTCTCAAAAGGGCAAAAATTAGAATCACCTGAAGATATTAGTATGGGGACCACCTGTGATTAGCTCTAAGGGAAAACAACAAACCTCTTAAGACAGCAAAACCTCCCTAAGTTCTGTCTTTCAAGCTTTAAAAATCCTCCCTGCAATGCAGGAGGCAGGGACAAGTTCCTAAAAACCTCTTCTAAGCTCTGTCTCTTCAAGCAAGTAAAAGACAGTGGGTCAGAGTATCCTGAGGGAAACGCTTGGGAGAGTGTGGGTAAAGAGCTACAGAGAGCCCAAAAGGGCAGGAAACTTTACCTGAGAAAAGCAAAAAAGCCAAGCTTTTCAGTTATAGCCGAGCTGAGGCATCAAGGGTTTTGTTTCTGAGTGAGCGTTTCAGAATGAAAAGGTGCTCCTAATCTTCCTAATGCAAAGATCCCCTGAAGCAATGCAAACTGTTAGCATTGTATCCTAGCTTCTGACCAAAAACCTAGAGGTGACTAGCCAGCATCTCTGAGTTGGAGTGCATTTCGGGGATACTAGGGTTCCTGAAGTGGTAAACTTCCTGGAGCACAGAGCTGAGGCAGGAAGGTGCAGGACCCAGGGGGAAGATTGCCAATGAACAAAGTTAAAGCCAGTGGGAATGGCACAGTTGTCCACTTTCCTACAAGTCCCGGGTTGGTAGGTCCACAGCTGCAAAAAGAAATCTGAGAAAAGCTTTCCTATCAGAATAAGGACCTTTCTGGGAAAACAGTAAAGCTGAACTGTCTGAAGCAGTCGTCCTGCCGAGTCAGAATGCTGTCTGGGGAAAGAGCCCAGCCAGGGCAGAACAGAACTATCCAGGAGTAAAGCTTTCTTTTCTGTCAGAGAAAACACCTCTTTGAGAAAAGCTTTGTTTCAACTGACTCCCCTGAGATGAGGGAGTGTAGCCCTGAGGGGTGATTGCCTCTGGCATAAGCTCTGTCCTTGAGCACCCAGACAAGCAAATGCAACCCACTGGGGGACTGGGCCAGGTGAAGGTCTGATAAGGCGAAACACCTGTCCCAATGGGAGTTTAGAAATGGCAAAAACCTCCCTTGTTAGATTTTCAGTCTGTACGCAAACCACACAGACCCCGAAAACAAACGGACAAAAAGCCCCTACCTTCAGTAGCAGGGAAAGCCGCCACTGTAGTATCGGAAACTGTTTCTGGGGTAGAGGGGATAAACTGAGACCAAACTGGGAACTGTCTGGGAAAAAGACTCCGAAGAAACAGAAGGGACATAATCCTTCCCAGAAAAATATATGACCTAAAAAAGCTGCTAGAATTTGAGGCAGATTCGGGGGGAGAAAAAGCCCCTACCTCCAAAGGCAGCTAGCAGAGGAACAGAGCCGCAGATACCTGAAGCTCTGCATCTGGGGAAGGAAGGAACAAGCAAAATGAGATAGATCAGTGGGAGAAAATCTCTTTGAAAGAGCTATGGAAAAGCTGTTGTAAATGCTTATGTTTTTCACTGACTGGCTAAGACAAACACAAGCCCCGAGGAAAGTTGCTATCAGAAATTGCCCACCTCAATGCGTACTAATGAGGCAGGTGCAGTTCTGATTTGGGGGCCAGTGTCAAATAAAGGAGAGACACCTGCTAAAGCCAGTTGAGAGAATAGGAATCTCCCAATGTCCCATAATTGAAAATGTAAAATGCCTGTTCAAATCTCCCGTTGCAAAAGCAAAAACTTTGTTCAAACCTCCCGGGCAAGAATTTGTAAGCAAGTCTGGTAAAAGAGAACCAGTTGACTCTCAGACCCGAAAAGAACTATGGGAAATGACTGATATAAGGGAAATGATATAAAGGACTGATATAAGGGACTGATATTATTATAGACTGATATAAGGGAAATGCATTCTGGGAAAGGTAGTTTTTCCACTAAAGATGGCGACATTGCCCTGAAACAATTTTGTCAGCTCGAAAATACGTTCATGGTAAACTTAAAATACAGCTTTTAAAAGAATAAGGAGGAAAATCATCTAAGAGTTTAAGTGTCAGTTCCAATGAAACATTGAAAGGATATGGAACTAGGCACTTCGCGGTTTGGGGGTTGGTAAAATGACTTATTTACCCTAATAGCTGTGCAAAGTTTTACGGTAGTTGGATGACAAAAGCTACCTTTAAGAGCAAACAAGCCACTTTAAAATCCTTAAGCAAGAGAGAGCAGTTTATACACTGAACGTTGTCTTAGATATGAAGAAACTTATGTGAAATTAAAAATTATTTACCTCTTGAACAAACAGCCTGCAATGAGTGATTCCTTTGCAAATCTAATTAAGGGGATAAGAAACAAGCATTCAAAAAGAAATGACTGCTTTATAGATGGGAAACAAACTTCAGAAAAATTTGTCTTAAAAAAGTTTCACCTGAAAGTTCTTTATAAGAAATCAATGCTAAATATTACAGCTGCTAATAACATCAGGAGTTAAAGCTAATGAAGTGAAAATACTAAATACAGTTCGGAGCTGTGCCACTTGTGGCTTTACTCGCTCCTTTAGAAAAATACTTTATATCACCTTATAGCTGTGCAGTATTTGGTGAAGAGCTTTACAGCAGCTAAATATGGTAATTTCACCCTCAGGGTGAAGTGAAGTTTTTCAGTAATAGAAACGTTTGTCTGAATTGAAGCACTTAGGGGAACTACTATGAATTTGGGTGAAGGGACAGCCTCTAGTTAAAAACCGTTTACCGCTGACTGTGCATCTCTGCCGGTCCAGAACGGCTGAGAGAACTGGCAACTTTGGAGTGTGGCATCATCCTGGGAAGGTTACAGTCCCCTAGCAACAACTATCACAATTCTATAACAATAACACTCACTAAATCCCAGTGCTTTATAACAAAGCTGACTATAAACTCTAAACTTTAGAAATGATGTATGTACTTCCTGTCTAGTTAAGAGAATCTAATAGAGATAGTGATGATAATTAAGAGTAAGAAGTAGAAAAAGATGAAAATAAGATATGTAAGTTTGTAAAAATTCTCTTGTTAGATCTGTGTTAAGAAATCTTTAGGTGTTTGCCAAGTTAAATATATGCTAATGGTAGCCCTATATAAGTTTATAAAACTTATAGATCTATAGAGTTCCTTTAAGAATATAAGCTTGCAAGAAGTATCTAATGTAGTCTTAAGACATGTAGTAATAAGCTTGTAAGAAGTAAAGATGCTAGTTGTAAATGTAAGTTTAAATAAGATGGAATGAATAAGTAATAAGAAATATATTTGCTAAAGTAGTTCTATAGTTTCCTTAAGGAGTATAAATAAGTAGATGTTAATGTTATATATGAGTTTGTAGAAACATGTAAATGTTGAATGTGAGTCTAAATGCTTTGCAAGGCAAAAGGTTATATGTGAGTTTGTAAAGTGTAAATGTTAAGTGTGAGTCTATTCTTAATGTATATGGTGAAAGAACCTGAGGCATACAGAAGTTAGTGTCCTAGCAGACTGCAAAGCAGGCAGTCTGAGCGGTTTTAAAAAGTTCCAGAAGCCGCTAAGAAGCTGCTAAGAATGGCGGACGCCAGAACCAGCACAAGGCATCTGCAGCTGAGATCCGTGGAAAATGGACGCAACACAGAAAAACCTGAACTAACATCAAAAATGGTGCGGTTTAGAATACTACTGTACTTAAAAAGGTCTCTGGCTTGAGAATAAGTTCAGAGACGCTTGTTTGAACAAAAATTGTTAACTGCAAAAAGTTTTGGTTGAAAAACGTCTCTTCATATTTTGAAGTGAAAGCCTAATACCAGAATTTATTTCTTGTTTGAACTTTTTGAACTTAAAATGAGATAAAACTACAAAAAGATCTTGGTTATGGATTTCTTCATATTTGGGAAGCTTGTACCAGAATTTATCATTTGAATTTTGGGACTTAAGAAATGAAATGAATAGTAGAGATTTCATTGCAATGGGACAATTTTGAGTTTACTTATAGTAATGACCTAGGAACTGTTTTCTGGAATTGGGTTAAAAATGGAACTGTTTAAATGAAGAAATTTATTTCTACCTAGAGTCAAGATGTGTATGCATATATTCTTTATTAATTGGTGATTCATGTATTCTGTGTTAAAAATGCAATTGTTTTGTGGAACTGTTTATGTAAAAATGGAATTACATACAGAACTGGTTTTGTGTTACAAACGGAACTGTTTAAATTGAAAAGTTTGGGTTTTCTAACTAGGCTTGAGATTTTGCTTAAATTATAAAGAAAGGGGGAAGAGCTAATATTCCTTAGTCTAATTTAAAAAATTGTTTGAGTGGATTAATGTCATGTTTTGTTAGTAAGAAATGCAAATGGAGTATATTAAGAGACTACTTTTAAAGTGTAAAGAGTTTTATTAAGAAACTGCTTTTGGATGTTTTGCTAAGTTTTCAAAGTGTTAATGGTTAGATTGAGAAGATTGCTTTTCAATATGGGTTTGTAGGAATTGTATAAGTTTGGGTTCCTCTAACTAGGTTTGAGATTTTGTTTAAAAAATTATAAAGAAAAGGAGGAGTTATGAGATTGAATTATGTTTGCAGAAACCTATTGATATTAATGCACCCTGGTTTTGTGGAGTTAAGGAAATATTTAAGTTTGATGTGAATACATTGAAGTTTTTCCTATGTTCTGTTAGCAAGAAAATTCAAATGATTGAGTTAAAATTGTAAGACAGAGAAAATTGTTAACTATATATAGCACCATATATGCTAATTCAAATGGTTCTGTTAAGAGTTTGCTTTGAGTTGTAAGACAGAGAATTGTGGCTATGTATAGCAATGTTTATGTTAACCTGTTAATGGTAATGATGAAGCTAAGGGATTCTTTAAGTTTGTAGTTGCCTTAAGAGTTTTTGGCTTAGAAAGGGCTTGAGGCAGCTAAGACTGCTGTAGTCACCTTGGACCTAATTCAAAAGAGAAATGCCATCTTTATCATCCTCTACTCCCATACTGGGAGGTGTAACAGCTATGGAGATTGCTGTAAGCCATTAATAGTTATTTTTTTATATATTAAGAAAGGGGGACCTGTGGGAGCCCGTTCTCGGGTTCCTCGTGGCTTTACCCAGCAGGTCCACATAGAGGATGATTAGACCACGGGCCTGAGTGCAGGTGTCTGAGATGGTCTGCACTTGGCTGTGCTGGGGGAGGAGGTCTTTTGCTCCACCCCTTGGCGTCTCTATAAAAACCCTGGGGCAGAGACAGTCAGGGCCTGTTGGAATAGGTTCCAGGCCCTCTCGAGGCTATCCTTTATTTTCTATCTGTTTATCTCCGCAATAAATCTTTCTATCTAATATTTCCTGCTGCTCGCACTCAAGAAAACTCTGGGGAACTGTGGGGGTGGTTGGGTAAACGCCCCACAAAGGGCTCATGGCCGTCAGTTACAGAGACTGAAGAGTTCATCAGGGAACCTGTATGAGTCTAAGATAGTTACTCTGCATATGTGTTATGGATGTGTAGCTTGGTGTTCTTCTTGGACTCCTAGTATTGAGACTTGGTGCTGTCTCTGATTCTTATACCTACCCTTGGGACCCTGTTCCTTTCACAAGGTTTCCTTGTCCAATGTTGATACTAGCATATGTGCCTAGGCTTATTGTTACTTTTTGTACTTTGCTCTGTTAATATCCCAGGGAGCCTTGCTCTTTTCGGAATATGAAATGAATGTAGGAGAAACTGTGGTAGGGATATAATATATGAGAGAAGAATAAAAAAAATCCTTGTCAATTGTTAGGAGAGTAAAACACACGGCTAAAGCTTTAGAGCTATCAGGCACTGACAAAAGAGAGAATATGCCATTTGTTTTTCTGGGTCTGGGTTTCCTTGGTCAGTATGAGATTTCCTAGTTCTATCTGTGTCAATGTTAATTTCATTGTTATTTACCTTTGAACAGTATTCCACAGTGTACATGTGTTAAAATTTCATTATGCACTCATCAGCTGAAGGACATTCAGGTTGTTTCTTTGTCCTGGCTATTGCGAATAGAGCAGCAAAGAACATGACTGAACAAGCATTTATGCCATAGGACGTCAAGTTCTTTGGATACATTCCAAGGGGTGGAAATGATATACATATAATAGTTATGCATGAAATTCTCCATATATTAAATTTACAAAGAAAAACATCTTTTATAAAAGAAAAAAGATGCAATCTAACTATGAAAAAAAGAAACTCTGGGTAGAAAATGTTTTGAATTTTGAAATGAATCACCAACAACATAAAATTTTTGTGAACCACCCCCACAGACAAAACAATCAGCTACTGAATTGGAAGACTATATGGGCCAGCTTGATGTCTAAGTGGGCAAAGGCTCTTTCTGCCAATCTTGACTCTCTGAAAACTATTGCCAGGATGCACATGGTGAAAAGAGAAAATTGATTCCAGCAGGTTTTCCTCTACCTCCACACTTGTGCCGCGGTGCATGTACACACACACACACACACACACACACACACACACACACACACACTCACACTCACAAATTCACCAAATAAATGTAAAAACTAAAAGTTAAGAGAACATTCCAACAGTTTTCTTGATTATAATATAGGAGAGTAAGTGAGCTTAGATCACGCATTTCAGGATCTGACATGTAAATACAAAACCTGAATGAAAACACAATGAAAATAAATTGAAACCATCCAAATACCAAATTGTAAGTCATAAAAATTCAAGAAAGGGTAAATGAACATTGAGGTTTACTTGGGAAGATGGAGGTGGCATTTAGAATGAGTTTTGGGAGTAGAATGAATATTATTTAAATATTCTATGAAAATCACAAAGAAATTGTATAATATTTACAAAAAGGCCAAAAAACAAAGATTAGAAAAAAGGAGAGGATACCTTACTTAGAGAAAATACTGTACAACCTTTTAATACATGAAGAAAACTGAAAATGTTTATGTTAAAGATGGTCAAATGACATGAAACAAATTCAAATCCAATCATCAAGATCACCGAGCATATAACTGTCATGAGAGATTCTGACATCAGATTGACAAAAGAGGAAAAGAACATGAATGACTTCCAGTACAGCTAATGTCAGACTTCTGAGCAAATACCTACAGGACACAGGAGACCAGGATGACCAGCTGAGTGGAAAAAAGAAAAACTCTGCCTATAAATGTCAGCAACACTCTCCTTCAGAGATGAAGTATATAAAATTTTTCTCAGAAACACTGTAGCAAACAGAGTTCCTGACAATAAGCGCAGAAAAGTCTGTGGAATTCCTGAAGCTGAAAGAAATGCTGGCCATGAGTTAGCAGGGGCTGTGTTCCAGCCTTTTAATTGTACCACTTGATAGGTAGAGTCAGGTGAATATTTGAGTTCATGGGTAGACTTTTCTACAAAGTAAATTCTAGGATAGTCTGGGCAACACAGAGAAACCCTGTGTTGAACAACCAGAAATTAAAAGTTTATCCAATATATGTTGACACCTGACTCAGCCAAGAACTGTATCTGGGACAATCTAGGAAAGAACTGATTGACAGGTTTTCAGAGTCCTCATTTTAAAATTCAGAAGGCTCACCAACAAGTCACTCACAGAAGCCACCAGCAAACACCCTATGATGCCTGCTTTCCTGTTAGAATGAAACCGATCTATTGCAATGGATAGTATCCCAATATTTAAAGATCGACTCACCTGCTTGTGCCAATGTCCTCAGGATTAGGAAGAGTCCTGGAAAGAAAAACTCATGATGAACTCTTCTTTCTTTTTCAGTAGCCTGGCCATCTGACATCACTATCTCTGTTGAACCTCTGTACATTAGAATCAGAGCTTACTTAGTTAGGATGAACTCATGTACTAATATAAAACGTGGAGCCCAGTGTTTCTGCTGTATGCAGATTCAGCCTTCCAGGATGATATTTCCACCCTGTTATTCCACACCATCTATTCCCAGCAGGACTCACCAGTACAGATCAGGTTTAGGAGCACAGACAGCATGGTGCTACTTTGGCTGACAAGAGGCAGAACCAGAATAAAACATATTGGGTGTCGTAAGTGGCTTGAGGCGTCTGCCTGACCACAGCTCGGAAAGCTTAACAACATAAACCTCCGCCCTTGTTGCCACGTTCATTAATTTTGTGTGTGACAGGGTTCTCTGTAGCCCTGGCTATACTGGAATGCACTTTGTAGACCAAGCTAGGTCGGCTTTGAATTCAAAGCCCCTCTAGCATCTGCCTCCAAAGTTCTTTGATTAAATGTGTATGTTCTCATACTAAGTTAAAAAAATCTCTTTTACCATTGACTTTGTGGATCATAACTTCTTGGAAATGGTTCAGGCTTTAGCTTTTCAGCAAAAGTATTTACCATGACTACAACTGAGTTTCATCTTGAACCCAATCCCTTTATTCAAAACCATTAAAAAATGGTTAAATCTGATTATTATACTAAAACTTTTGACATGTTCCTTTGCTTTTTAAATTTGAGACTCAGTGTTTCCTCTGGCATTCTTTGCAACATGTCCAATAATTATTTTTCATATTGTAAGAATAGTCTTAATGTATTAGTTAAAATGATTATACTGCTATTATTCCAGTTTCATGTTATAGTTATTCAGTTTCTTAATTAATCATGCAGGTATTTAGAATAATAAAATTCCACTTTTTAAAAATCAAACCCACAAAGCAAGTAAGTTTTTGCTGTATTTGAAATTTGTTTTTAGAAGTTGAAAAAAAATATCAAAAGATGGAGAATCTCTCATGCTCATATATCAGTAGGAATTGCATAGTAAAAATGCCCAATCTATCAAAAGTAATCTAAAGAATCCCATCTATGCAGTCACATCAAAATTCCAACACGATGCTACACAGATCTTAAAGAGACAATTTCAGCTTGAATGTAAACACACAGAAAATAACAGGATAGTTAAACTATCATGAACAATAAAAGAACTGCTGGAGTTCTCACCATTCCTAACTTCAAGTCATACTATAGACCTATGTGAATAAACACACCACAGTATTGGTGGAAAGACAGACAGGTTCATCAACAGAATCAATTTGAAGACTCAGACATAATTCCAGACATCTATGCATAGCTGATCTTTGCTAAAGAAACTCAAAACGTTCACTGGAAAACAAGACAGTATCTTCAACAAATGGTTTTGATCAGACTGGATGGCTGTGTGTAGAAGAATGCAAATAGCTTCATAGTTATCAATTGAAACAAATTCAAAATGAGTATAATCCCTAATTGCATTCTAAATATCTAAATATTCTCCTTAAAGATTCATAGAAATGCAGCTCTCATACCTGAAGGGGAAAAAAACCTTGATTTTCATCAAAAAAACACCAATACAAACCCCAAAACAAAAAATAGAGAGAACAGATGATTATGAGGTGTCTAGGCCTAGCTGATCTATTACAGCAGAACTCCTGCACCTAAGGCTCAGGCAACATCAGGCAAGAAGGGAAAGAAAGATTGTAATACCCAGAGGAAGAAGATGTTTGCTGTGAGATGGCATCTGCTAGAAATGTAAATATAAAATCATGTAAATATAAATGACATTATAAACATTAATCTGATTATATTTATAAAATTAGGAATATATATAGATATTTAAAGGTAATTAAAAAGAAAAATGAATTTGAGAGAAGAAAATGCTGTATATGAGAGTTTGAGAGGAGTAAGGAAATGAAAAATGGTTTAGTTTTAATTTATTTGAAAAAGTATATTAATAAAAGTTTTAAGTTTAGAAATGTAGAATAATACATAAGAAAAAGCCTAATAATATGATAAAATATTGCAGATACTAAATATTACATGTGCATACTACACTCCTAGGATTTCTGTGGCCAATAGTCAGTCCTATTTCAAATGTTCCCAATTCTTTGCAGTGTTTTGCAGCTTCTTGGCCTCTGACAGAATCTTCTAGAAATACATCATAAGAATATTGATGTTTCATATCTACGTTCGTTGTCAAGAATGGTATATATTCTTCTGAAATAAAGAGTAAGTGCTGTAGAGTCAGGAAAGAGCCGTGTAAAATAAAACTGTCTGAAAATATGCAATAATACGTCGTCAAATTATACATATTAAACATTCTCAAATATTTCTATGTCAACCATTCAACAATGACGTGAAACAACATGACATAAAATACATTTCTGGTGTTTTTGGTAAAGAATGGTGAGTGTATAGGGCTAGAGAAATCACTTACACATTAAGAGTGTGTTCTGAACTTGCAGAGGACCCAACTTCAGTTCCCAGTGCTCACAACAGGAGACTCACAACTGCCTGTGACTCCAGCTCCAGGGGATTCAATCAATGCCCTCTTCTGTCCTTACAGGCACCAGAACTCACATGTACATATACACCCATCATTTAATCAGTGTGTACTCTCATACTATGCTAAAGGAGACTCCCCTTTTACAATTGCCTTTTACCATTTACGAAGGACCATAGCTTGGTTTGTGTATCAGGCTAATTGTGGCCTCAGAAAATACCCTGTGTTTATATTTGTGGAATAACTTGAGTAATATTGGCATCAACTCTTTGAAATTCTGGTAGAATTCTGCACTAAATCTATTTCTTTTTGCTGAAGAGATATTTTATTGACTGCTTTGATTTCACTTAAATTGCTTATCTAATCTTCATTTAATCTTTATCCTTTATAAGTGGTATGCATAGAGAAAATTATCCATTTCTTCTAGATTTTCCAATTTGGTGCAGAACAGGTTTTTAAAGTATGTCCTTATGATTCCTTTGTCTTTGATTTACTTTTGTCTATTTTTTTATGTCCCATGTTTGTGTCTTATTTCTTAATTTAGATATTCTTCCTATGGTTTAGTTAAGTTGGATAAGGGTGAATCTTATTGATTTTTCCTGATGACTAAAATTATTTTATTGTTTCTTTGTATTTATTTTGTTTGTATTGCATTAAATTCAACCATGAGTTTGTTTATTTCTTGCCCTCTACTCCTGCTGGGTGTGATTTCTCCTTTTTGTTCTAGAGCTTTCTGGTGTTGCTGTTAACTTCCTTGTATTATATCTCTACAATATTTTATTTATGTACTTAAGGATCTGACTATAAGTTTGGGTATATCCATTATGTATGTCACTGTGACCTGTAATCATGTTTGTATCTATTTTTCTAGCACCTATTGTCTATCTCTCATCTATGAATCTATTATTTATCTATCATGTATCTAGTCATCTTTGTGTTTTTTCTATGTATGTATGTATGTATGTATCTATCTATCTATCTATCTATCCATCTATCATCTATCTTTATATCTATCTATCTATCTATCTATCTATCTATCTATCTATCTATGTATGTATCTCTCTATAATCTATCTATCTGTCATCTATCTATCTATAATTTAATATCTATCTATTGTCTATCTAAATACATATATACCTATTAACTATCCATCATCTTTTTTCTCTCTTCATTCTATCAATCAGATGATCTGTCAGTCAATTATTTATATATTTGTGATTTATTAATCTATCTTTCAATCATCTATTTTTGCACATCTTTCTTCTACACATTATCTATTTACCTCTGCTTGTCATTCTGTCTGCCTATTATATTCTTTTAAAT
This sequence comes from Peromyscus eremicus, assembly GCF_949786415.1. NCBI lineage: Eukaryota > Metazoa > Chordata > Mammalia > Rodentia > Cricetidae > Peromyscus > Peromyscus eremicus. The sequence goes on from NC_081416.1 coordinate 181,083,580, forward strand.
AGCTCTAAATAGCATATGTTTTTCTGCATATTCACAACATATTTTTCCTTTCAAAGTAAGTCTTGAGGATTTCCATGGAGTTTTCAGTCCCTCAGTCTCCTCTCAAGAATTTTCATTCATCATGCAACCAAGACAGTATGCCATGGGTTGAAGAGAGGCAACCAAGCTTCACAGTTCCAGACACAATTACAGTTACCTTAGCAGAATGCTAAGGAGATTAGACTATCCTTGCCTGCCACTAATATAAGTTAGTATTCCTGTTAAGAGATAGTCTAGCTTTTGTGGGAGTCCTTTTTTCCTTGGTAACTCACTTTCATTAAGGACTCAATGGGGACACAGGAAGGTGTTTTTTTTTTTGTGGGCTCAAATGCTGATATAGCTGTAGCCCAGTTAGCATCCTGTCTGTGTTCCTTCAAAACAACAGATACTCGTGAGATAGTAGGACCCACAGGAGGTGTGAGGTCTCAGTTACTGACCACACATTTCTAAATTTGTTACTTCACATGCAAAATAAGCAGTTCCTTTTTGAAATACTTAGTTGGTCTTGTGGGGAATTGCAGAAGAAACAAAGAATCCTTCTGTTTATATTTCCAACATGAAAGGAGGATTTCCCTAAAAATGTCTAATGTTGCTCAAATTCCTGTCTCTCTTTTCTCCTTATATTTAGCCTAGGTTATATCAGAATTCAGTCATGGAGCAGATACTAGCCTCAAACTTGAGTTAATTCTCTTCAATCCTGCCCAATTCTAGGAATTTAGATGTTCATTCTAACACTTGTCTGTAAACATTTTTATCTTTATTTTTATTTTTAAAGGAGAAAAGGTTTGTTTCACTTACAGTTCCATCACTCTGGGTGAATCCCAGGAACTGTCACTCAAAAGACAGTTGGTCAATTTGGACCCGCAATTAAAAATCAGATCAAGGAGTATTTCCTTATAGTGAACTGTTTACTTCACTCTTAAAGATTTAAAGACTACCTTAGGAAATGATGCCACTCTCAAAATGTTGGGCAGGTCTCTTCACTTCGCCAATTAAACTAAACAGGAAAATTCCCCTCACCCCAGACATGTTCATATGCAAACTCTCTGTGATTTATACAACTCTTAGACTCTAGAAATTATTCTGTATTCTGGCAAGTTGATATTTTAAATTAAATTCACATAGCAGATATAACAAGATAATACTGCCATTTACAATTGCCTAAGATATTTAGAAACAACTCCTACACCTCTCTTGAGAGTATACCTGAAGGAATTTATTCATCAGCACACCATGGATAGAGTTGTATACATATGTTTGTTGATCCACTAGGTAATCCTAGCTGCTGTGAGTTCATTTGCAGTATCGCTTTGTCATATTCAGAGACCAGACTCTCACTGTACTCCTTTCCCTCATCTAACTCTTATGCTCATTTCAAAGCCTTCTTTTATGATAGTCCCTGAAGCTGGAGGGGTCGTTGTAGATGTCCCAAGATTGCTGTTTGTGTCTACATAGTGTTTTAGAACTCTTTGGCTGCACCAGTAATGGGTTGACTACTCCCATAATTTTTGTGCCACCTTTACTCCAGCACATCATGTTGGGAAAATTGTAGGTTAGAAGTTATGTAGCTGGATGGGCACCCCTGTTCCTCTACTGGAAGTCTTGACTTGTTAAGGAGATGGCTGGTTCAGGCTCTGAATCCCCCATTCTTAGGAGTCTTTTATAATGTCACTCTCATAGATTCCTGGGAGTTTTCATTGCACAAGGTTTTATAGATTACCCCAGAGATCCTCCTGAATCCAATTGTCTCTCTCAGCACTCTTTCTCTCCCTTTTCTTCTTATTGGATCCCTTCTCTTCCCATGAACACACTCATATCCATATCCTTTACCCCCAATCACCTATGATGTCCATTCTGTTTACCCTTCATAGTGAGATTTATGTGTCTCCCTTGAGCCCTCCTTGTTACTTTGCTTCTTAAGGTCTGTAGATTATAGCATTCTTTTCCTTTACTTTATGACTACTATCCACTTATAGGTGAGTATGCATCATTTTTGCCTTTCTGGGTCTGGGTTACCTCACTCAGGGTGATCTTTTCTAGTTCCATCCATTTGCTAGCAAATTTCTTGGTGTCATTAATTTAACAGCTGAGTAATACTCTATTGTATAAATGTAATACATTCTTTATCCATTCTTCATTTGATGGACATCTAGGTTGTTTCCATTTTCTGGATATTGTGAATAATGCTGCTGTGAACATAGTTGAACAAGTGTCCTTGTAATATGTTAGAGTGTCCTCTGGGTATATGCACAGGAGTGGTATAGCTGGGTCTTGAGGTAGGTCCGTTCCCAATTTTCTGCAAAACCACCATATTGACTTCCAAAGTGCCTGTGCAAGTTTGTACTTCCACCTGCAGTGGAGAGGTGTTCCCCTTGTGCCGCATCCTTTTCAGCATAAACTGTCATTTGTGTTTTTGATCTTAGCCATTCTGACAGGTGTAAGATGGAATCTCACTGTCATTTTGATTTTAATTTCCCTGATGGCTAATGGTGTTGATTATTTCTGCATGTGCTTCTCAGCCATTTGAGGTTCCTCTGTTTAGAGTTCTTTATTTAGATCCATACCTCATTTTTAAATGGATTATATTCACAAATTCTAATTGGTCGTATAATAAAAACTCAATGCTAGATATCAAGGTAAACGCTGAAAGATCAGAGGAAACAAGCCACAGGCACTTGTCACCTTGCCAACTCCTCAGCTCATCCTGTCCCCATGAATCCTCAGACTGAATTTCTCTGAGTCCTCAGCCAAAATGCTCTAGTTCCTGTATCCTCAAATCGTATATGCCTTTCTCTGCCTGTACATTTTATTTCTTCCCTAATGCTGGGATTAATGTCATGTGCTCTTCCCAAATACTGATAGCAAAGCCATGAGATCTCAAGAACTGGGATTAAGGGCTTGACTCTCAAGTACTAGGATTAAAGATATGTGCCACCACTGCCTGCTCTCTTTCTCTCCTAGATGGAATCAATCTCATGTAGTCCAGTGTGGCTTTGAACTCATAGAGATCCAAACATGTCTCCGCCTCCTGAGTGCTAGGATTTAAGGTGTATGCTACCACTGCCTGGCTTCTGTGTTTAATCTAGTGCCTGTTTCTGCCTTCTGAACCTCAGAAAATCTTTATTTGGTACACAATATATCATCACAGGTTTATTTGATTTTTTTGATGCCTATTTTCTTGGGTTCTTTATATATGTTGAAAATCAGCCTTCTGTTAGATGTGGGTTGGTTGTGTTTGCTTGTTTTTAGTTCTAGACCTTCAGGTATCTTGTTATGTTGCTAGTATGACATATTTCTAATTTCTTTATGAAGACACTTAAAACTTTCCCATTAACACTGCTTTTATTATGTCTCATAAGTTTGAGTAGTATGTGTATTCATTTTTATTCATTCTAGGAAGTCTTTAATTCCTTTCTTCATTTATTCCTTGAATCAGTTGTGATTAGGCAGACAGTTATTCAGTTTCCATGAGTTTGTAGGCTTTCTGTTGTTTTTGTTATTGTTGAAATACATCTTTAATTCATGGTGTTCTGAGAGGATGCAGGGGCTTATTTAAATTTTCTTGTGTCTGTTGAGAGTTGCTTTGTGACTCATTATAAGGTTAATTTTGGAAAGATTTGATGGGAAGAAGCTATATTCTTTTGTGTTTGGTTGAAATGTTCTGTGGATATCTGTTAGACCCATTTGGTTCATAAAGCCTGTTAGCATTATTATGTCTCTTTCTGTTTTGTCCTGACGACCTTTTCATTGGGGGAAGTGGGTTATTGAAGTCTCCCATAATTAATGTGTGAGGTTCAATGTGTGATTGAAGCTTTAGGTATGTTTCTTTTACAATTATATGTGCCCCTGTGTCTGGGGCATAGATGTGAAGAATTACAATGTCCTCTCAGCAGGTTTTTTCTTTAATGAGTTTAAAATATCCTTCTCTATCCCTTTTGATTAATTTTCGGTGGAAGTCTATTTTGTTGGACATTAGAATAGCTACATCAGCTTGCTTCTTAGGTCCATTTGCTTGGAAACACTTTTTCATCCTTTTACTCTTAGACAATATCTATGTTTAGTGTTGAGGTATGTTCCGTGTATGCAGCAAAGGGATGGATTGTGTTTCCATATTCATTCTGTTGTTTCCATATTCATTCTGTTAGTTTGTGTCTTTTTATTGGGGAATTGAGTTCCACTGCTACTGAGAGATATTAATGACCACTGCTTAATTCCTATTACTATGTTGTTGTTATTGGAAGTGTGTGTGTGTGTGTGTGTGTGTGTGTGTGTGTGTGTGTGTGTGTGTGTTTCACATCTCTGGGTTTTGCTTGTGTATGTTTATTTATTGCCTGTGTTTTCATTGGTATAGTTATCCTCCCAGGGTTAAAATATTCCTGCTTGTACCTTCTCTAGGTCTGTATTTGTGCATAGATATTGTTTCCATTTGACTTTGAAATGAAATGTATTGTTCTTTCCAACTGTGGTGTTTGAAAGTTTTGCTGGGTATCATATTCTGTACTTGCATCTGTGTTCTCTTAGAGTCTATAAAACACCAATCTAGGACCTTCAGGCTTTTAAAGGCTCCATTAAGATGTCAGGTGTAATTCTCACAGTTCTGCCTTTATATGTTACTTGGCTTTTTTTCCTTTGCAGCTTTTAATAATCTGTCTTTTTTACTTCATGTTTTGTGTTTTGATTATTGTATGGTGTGGGAACATTTTGTGTTCTGTAAGCTTCTTGTTCCTCATAGGCATTTTGTCTTCAGGTTGGGAAAATTTTTTTTCTATGATTTTGTTGAATATATTTTCTACCTATTTGAACTGGGGTTCTTCTTTTTCTTATATTCCTCTTATTCATAGGTTTGGCTTTTTCATAATGTCCCAGATTTCCTGGATGTTTTGTGTTCAGAATGTTTTAGAATTAACATTTTGTTTGACTGATTCATCTCTTCCCTCCAATATATCTTCTATGCCTGTGATTCTCTCTACTATCTCATATATTCTGTTGGTGATGTTTGCATCTGTAGTTCTTGGTCACTTACTCAGATTTTCTATTTCCAAAGTCCTTCCTTTTATGTTTTCTTTACTGCTTCTATTTCCATTTTCATGACTTGAAAAGTTTCCTTCACCTGCCTTAGCTTTTTTGGCATTATTTATGAGATTTATTTATTTCTTCCTATGTTTTATTTTAGCCCACGACTTCAGAAGAAGGCTTCTTCTTACACAAGGCAAGGCTGGATCTAAGGACCCAGGGTAAGACACTACTCACTGCCAGCTAAGATTCCCTAAAGCTGACTCAATAGTTCCCAACTTCACCTTCTTCCCTGAGCTCCATTTTCCAGACTACAACTTGGTCAGATAATTTTTACTATATTGAGGTCCACACTGTACTAGGAATCCCAGAGATCAAGCAGGACCCAGACACCTCAGTCAGGTGATTTTTAAAGGCCAAGTACCTAAAGTAAATATTCTGTCTATGTGAAAACAGAATGTCATCTGGTACAAAGAAAGCTTTTATTTCTAGAAACAGAACAAGAATTGTTAAATTTACATAATACCAGGCAATGATAAAAATAATCACTAAGCAGACTTTAACATTTGCAAATTCAATTTTGATATCTACTTATTTAAATCACAGCAATTTTAAACTTTAAAACATATAGTTAGCCGTCAATGTGACATTAGCCAATCCAGTGTATGAGGAGATACTTATGGGAGCATTGGTGACACAAAATTTGGTGTAATTACAAAAGTCAAGGTTAGCGTGGGTGAAGATAAAGGAAACCTGCAGCCCTGGAGCTCCCTGCATATTGTGCAGCTTGATAAAGTGGATGGTCTCCTCAGCTTTTGTTATTACTCATATGAAGTTAGGGAGGACCTTTGTGAATTCCGTATGTTTCAGCATCTTCCTGAGCCTTTTGAAGTTTAATTTAGACCTGGTGACTTAATTATTTCTCTTCCAAAAGGCATTGTTCCAATTCTGAGGAACTAACTTTTCAGTAGGAAGGTAATTGAAAAATAAGAGAATGAGTTACTTACTTCAACCACACCTTAGAAAATGTTTCTTTAATACACTGAAATATTAAAGAAATATGAGGATGGTTCTGGTGAGAGAAGACCTTGACATACAGCATTTGGGGAACAAAGTACAGCAAATAAAACCCAATGTTAAGAATAGGCTTTCAGAGCCGGGCGGTGGGGGCGTACGCCTTTAATCCCAGCACTTGGGAGGCAGAGGCAGGCGGATCTCTGTGAGTTCGAGGCCAGCCTGGGCTACCAAGTGAGTTCCAGGAAAGGCGCAAAGCTACTCAGAGAAACTCTGTCTCGAAAAACCAAAAAAAAAAAAAAAAGAGTAGGCTTTCAGAATGTTATCAGCAGCAGAGTTAGAAAGACAAGTTTGGGTAACTGAGTGTGAATATAATATAATATATATATATATATATATATATATATATATATATATATATACATACATACATATATATGTATATATATGAAATTGTTTTGAAACCCATTATGCTGTATAACATGATTACATATTAGTAACATACACTAATAAAGAGTGAGCCCCTTGTTGATCTGCAATTGTGAGATACTCAACATGGTTACAGCTTCAAGTACATCTAGAACTTACAGCCAGTCAGGTTGTAGAGGTCTGCCAGAGTGAAATGAAATAGAGAACCATGAACAAAGCACAAGATTTTGATTTCTGTTGAGTGGGTTGCAAGGACCATACCCTTTGTAAGTAAAGGACAGCCACGTTCAGAACCATATTAGAATATAATGAAGCACGGTCCCAAAGTTAGAGACATCTGTCTTCACATTCCAGCTGTTGTTTCACTGCATCTACTGGTCTTTACTGGAGAAAGGACTGTGGTCTTCCTCAGATATTTCTTCAAGACTCATGGGGTGAAGAACATCTTTCATCTCAGCTTAACATTTCCTGACTTCCATGTACAAACTGGGATCTGTGGAAAATTCCTTGGGAATCTGGGAATCGGGAGTGGTCAATTTTTGTTTGAAGATCATCTGATCAAATTCTAAGTATGTCACCTCCTGCACTTCTTCTCTTTCAGGATTCTAGAAAGAGGTAAACATCAAGTGATATTGTGTACACATAATCTTGCAGAGAATGAAGGTATATTAGACTATGTGGAAGAGAGAAGACTCAGGAGGACCTACCTGTCTGTTCAGTGTTGCTCTCACTTCAGAGTCTTGGTCCATGATGGCTGCATTTTAGAGGACAGAATTAATCAAATCCAAGTAATAAAGTACTTCTGCACACTCATTTCAAATGCAAGGTACTAGTGAGAGATATGGTAAAACCCAAGGTTGCTCACCCACTGCAAATTAGAACTAGATTTTCTACAACGCTGTACCTAGAAATTCTTTCTTCAGCATATACTCTCTGCCCTCTTCCTCCTCCCCTTCCTCCCTCCTTCTGTTCCTCCTTCTCTCCCTGCCTCCCAATCTCTCTCTCTCTCTCTCTCTCTCTCTCTCTCTCTCTCTCTCTCTCTGTTTCTTTCTTTCTCTCTTTCTCACACTTTCCTGTTAAACCTTATCCTTGATATTAGTGCATGCTTTGGATGCAAAGATGCAGAAGATGCATTGAGGAATTCAGTGGGCTGAAAACTGTGGAGAAGAGCAGAGGCTGTGGATTTTCTCTAGAAAGCTCTGTCTTAGTTTCTCTGTCTTAGTCAAAGTATTTTTTTATAAATTAAGAAAACATACCTCTACTTCTCTGGTCTTGTTTTCTCACACTACTCAGATGACATTCACTGGCTTGTTCCTGAGACTTACTCTTTTTGGTAGAGCAACAAGAATAAAGGAGGATGATGAGGAAGACAAGGATTATGGTCACTGATAGCCCAATCACAATATGCAAGTACATGAGGTTATCTGGAGGAAGAGCTATATAAGAGGTATATCTCAGTATACCCGTTTTGACAGATTACATAGTATTTATTGATTAATAGATAACTGATAAAATATTGTTTTAGGACAAGAGTCTTGATGGAGAACCCACTAATAATATTCTGCTCAATGGAAACAGTATTAAATGGACTTCTAATGAATTATTATTATACCCAGATATGACTATATTTCTCAACTCTCATCAGAGAATCTATATTTGGGATAGATGGTGATTAATACAGATACCCACAACTGGGCACGTTGTGGAGATGAAGAGGCTATAGAACTATGGTACTAAATGAGATGTTTACATCTCAAATCCTTCTCCAAATGTTCAGCATCATTGTGAAAGGTATGGAGGAAGAGATTGCAATAAGAGGCTATGGATAACTATAAGAAAGCTGTCTTCTGTACACTGAGGGAAGGTGAAAAATGAACTTCACAGGAGGTTGAGATAGCATGCCCAAGAATGGTGCAAGTTCAAGCATGACCAAATCCCACCATGGAGAGTGGAGGTGGACATGAAGTCCCATCCCTAGTCAAGGGGTTATAGGCTATTTGTGTCTGTTGGGAGTATGAGTGTCAGTTTTAGGAGAGTTTCTACTAGTAAATTGACTATGCTCTAGCAGAAGTCTACATCTCCAGGAATATATTGGCATTATTCCAGGGGAAGAAAACTGAAGGACACTAGGTTCAAATAACATGTTCAGTAGCTCAATCTGAGATTGATATCGGTGCTCATTAGATCTTCTTTGCTTCTGTAACACCTTGAACTAAACATTTAATTCTCTTTGGGGAAAAAAGTGAAGTCAAGTCTAATTTGTCAGAAGTAGTATTTTTATATAAAATCTTCCCTTCTGCTCACTTGTTTCCTTCTTCAAGTCCCATAACCTCCTCTCCAGGATTAACAGAGCTAGAATGAGCACTTCATTGATCCTGAAAAGGGAGTAAATTTTACTCTTATTTTCACTCACCAAGGTCTCAGGTACAGAAATTAGAGATGCATAGTCATTAAATTTCCCAAACTGTTCCTAAACAACTTCTAATGTTGAAGAGTTCAAGAATCAGAGAGGGAAGATGATGATGATAAGAATACAGAGTCAGGAAGGAGCTGAGACAAAATAAGCCACAGAGCTTTTGGCCCCTAAGCATCCACAATAGAAGAGGAAGCAATTACTCACTGGTTGTGGAGTCTGGTTCTGTGCATGAAGTGCAGTTTCTTGTTGAGTTAACTAAAGAAGGGGACAGGAGAGGGAGAACGTTCATCAGAGGCTGTCTGCCTTCCCCTTAAGGAAAGGGTTTTAAATTTGGACAGTGACCACCACCCACTCCACCTCTTAGTGCTGAGCCTGTAGAGTTATAGGATGACATTTAGTGGATTGCTTCTAGGTGTTGGCTCTCTCCATGTGTTTTAAATTGTGATGATTCATAGGAATGCTGTGGGAAGATGTATGTCAGCAAGAGTTCCGGAGGGCTGCTCCATCTCTGCTCTGCCCAAACTGATATGAACCTCATCCTTAATGAGTCTGTCCTGTCCCATTTTATATCTTCCTCTATTCATAGATATCCCAGTGTGGATGCAAAGTCATATAAGAAGTATTCAGGAGGCTCTCTGTTTGTGACTTTGTAATCTGCTACCAAGTCCCAAATTCCATGTGTTTTACAAAAGTTTTTCAGTTTAAAAACATTTCTTTCCCTTTCCTCTCTCCAGTCTCTCCCAGCAACCCTTCCTCCAAGCTTTCTCATATCCCCACAACACTCTTAAATTGATAGCCTCTTTTTCACTGAAAATTATTGTTATGTATATGTCTAAAGCTATGCATATTCACATATATATGTACACATATCATATATACATATACATATATGCATATATGTACATATATATCACATATGTATACGCACATATAAATGTAACACACACACAAATATATATTTAATTCCACACACATGACATTAGGACTCACAACAGTCCTTTGTAAATCCCAATGCTACTTTCTCTCTATCATCAATTAGAGGATCCAGACACGTGGCTTTACTATTTCATTAGTCACAAGATATGACATGTATATGAAGTACTCTTACCTGTGACAGGAAGGTACAAGGCATCACTTGGAGTGGACCACACATGGGAAGAGTTCCTAAAAGAGCCATAGCATCTATAGTACCCTGCCTGGACCACAGGACCAAGATGGAAGTTGGCCTGGAATGTTCCATTGTGGTTCAGGATTGAAGGCATCCCATGTCCCTTGGGTACCCCTTCCCTGGACAGATGGAACATGTCAAACTGAAGGTCAGATACACAGGACAAGGTCATGATCTCTCCTGACATCACCACAGGGCCCATCAGGGCTGACATAGAAGGTTTCTTGTATAAACCTGGAAGAAAAGAGAAAGAGACAGTTAGTTAGTTACCAGTGTTCATTCATTTCTCAGTGTTCCCTCTACCTGCTTCTATTTCTTTGATCTCTCTCTGCCTCTTATGATCTCCCTCTCTCTATTTTTCCATTTCTCCTCTCCTCTCTTTCTCTTATTCTCTCTATTTTTATGTTACCATCTTTAGTCTATGACCTCACTCTGGACTCAAATATTTTATGCCAACTTTTGCTTAATGACATTTTCTGCCTCTATTTGCATTGGCTCATTCCATCTGTCTTTAAAAGTTTGTTTTCATGAGCATAATTAATTTTATCTAGCAATAACCTTCATTATGAAATATTCATATGCATGCAAAATATATTTTTATACTTGTTTTGAAAATATTTCTAAATTTTTGAAATTGAACTATATCATTTAATGTATTTATGTCATTTAATGTTTTTAAAATTGTTGTTACATATATTTATAGATGTATACTATTAACCATATTAATGTTATTATTCTTTCTTGCCTTTCAACTTCCACTAATCACATTCATTTTTCTAATTGGTCTTCTCTATACTTTCATTTTTTTCAATTGTTTTACAAGTAAATGGGTTCAATTAGAGTTACTAATGATTTTGTTTTAATTAGCATACCAAGTAACAGTCTTCACCATATCATCCTCATACAGCTCCTTTTGTTCATTTTCTTCCCTCTTCCCTCCTTGTACAGCATTGCTGATCTCATTATACCCCTCATTTCGTCCTCCATGTCATACATACATATTTCATTTCTTTCCCATCCCTCTCTATGAAAATTTTTCTTCCTCTCATGTTCACTTGCTAATTTCATGACCTTTAACTTTGCCATCCTATGTATAATAAAATCTAGAATCTAATGTCATTCTGTTTTTCATTCTTGTATCTGTTTACATATCTGTGTTAATGAATCTCTCTTTTCAAAGTACGTAATACTCCATAAATATCTGTATTTCTCTTGAACAATGACCATGGTGATCTTTCCTCTCTTGTTGCTCTTAGTGTGTTTACTGCTCAAGTGTGATCTATCATCTGCTTCCCAAGCACTTAGTTCAGAATTTGTTTTTCGCTTCTGCCTTTATAAGTCTTCTACCAAGAGAGCCAGACATATCATGTGTCTGACAAGCTCTGTCTTGAAATATTTAATATCTGCTATAATTTTTCCATCTCCACTATCAAAGTTTCCACGCAGGCTTCTGTCTTTTTGTAGATTTTCTTTTAGCACACATTCATGTTTACTAATTCTCAGCCCTTCCTGGGTTCCACCTGTGTGAAGGCTTAAAGACTCATTAAGTACCAGCCCAATTAAGTATTTGGACTCAGGTCAGACACATGATCTGTCTTGCTCTTTTGGTAGACTTCTTATAGAGGTAGAAGTCAATTTTCTGAATGTAGTAGAAAGACTTCATTCTCTCTGGTTCACACTATGCTCACCTAATTGTCATTTTCTGTTTATATCTACTTATGATTCCTTTGCACCTCCCTGTATCTGTGCTTTATGTTATAACCAAGGGTCTGTTCTTGTGTATTTCTTTTCATTGTCTATGCCAGTAAAACACTTAACAAGGTTGCCTTTATATAAATTATTTGCACTCCTTTTTCTGGTGACCTCCCACAGTTTTTAGTGTATAGAATATTTTTCTGTATCACAAAGAGAATGATGAGCAGGTAACATGCTCTTACCTGTGATCTTTATGTCAATGGGGTCACTGGACTCAGACCACTCATATGGGGAGTGATTGTAAGAACCATAGCATGTGTACGTCCCAGCATCATCAGGTGTTACAGGACCTATTGAGAAGATGGCTTGGGAACCCCCATGATGATGTTCTGCAGAAAGCTCAAAAGAGTCTTTGATTGTTCCATTTTTATGTGAACTCAAAATGAAGGTTTCAAACATAATCTCTGAATGACACTCCAGTGTCACCTTCTCTCCTAAATTCACCGGGGGAGGTTGTAAGGCCAAGAGGAAAGGCTTCCTGTAGATTCCTAAGAATAAAGAAATTGTATGAACCTGATCAAAATCTCTGTGTCCTTGAAGACCAGTGGTTCCCCCTCAATTGGTCTATTCTCCCTGTTAATACTCCAGTGAGCTTGTTTTTGTCTGCTTCCACTCTAGACTCAGACTCCTCCTTCTTTGTGTCCATTTCCCACTTATTTGAGTCTAGGATTAGCACAATATCTTCCCACTGGCTTGTTATGAGAATGTGTCTTTTGAATCTTACTTCCATAGGCCCTATTGTCTTTTTCTAAGCCTGGAAAGTTCAGGAAACATGGCAAGCTTCACACCAGGCTGCTTTATGTGCCCCTTTTTATGCAACTTTTGATTAAGTATAATCCTTGGCAGGATATAGGAATTAGTATTGAACCTAGTTATGAGGGAAAGACTTCTAGCTCTCACTGTGGTTCAGACCTCTATAAGGCATTCCTGATCCAGACTCATGAACATTGTTTTCTCTAACATGTTGATGAATTAGCATCCTGATTTTACTGCTCTCAGAGCATCCCTTTCCTCTGTCTTAATTTGCTCTTGAATTGAGTTCCTGTATTATTTTCCAGTTGCTAACATAACAAATTACAACAAATTTGATTCTTAAGAAGAATACAATTATTGTGGAGATCAGAATTCTGAAAAGCTCAAATGGCGTAAATCAGTTTCTTTAGAGATAGTAACTACTGAAATCCCTAGGAAAGTATCTATTTTTTTTACCTTTCACCTTCTAGAGCCTCATGCATTCCTTGGCACTTGGGTCTTTCCTCCACGTTCAGAGTTTGTGACAGGGTGCCTCCCTCATGATGATTTCTTTGGCCCACAACTGAATTTTTCCTTTTTTTTTTGTTACATCAACCCTTGTAGTTCTACAGATCTGAAATAATTCAGGATATTCTTGCATCCTGATATCAGCTGGTTAAAATCTGAGTTCTATCCTCCAGCCCAATTTTCCTTGACTTATTTAATGCACAGAAAGCCTTAGGGACTAGAAAAATGATGACCTTGTATATTTTATTATGCCCAGAACATTATATATTTCTCTGTGTTGAATATTCCTTTATGAGTCCAAACCTCTTAGTAACACTGTTTCTGAAAATTCCAGGGTTGGGAGTTTTGGGCAAATGAAAGGCACTCAAAACATCATCTCTAACCTGAAATTATGATCTTCACAGGGTCACTGTTGGCTGAAATTTTAATAGGGTAATGATAATTAAAACCATGGCATCTGTATGTCCCTGCATGTGCTGATGTCACAGGTTCAAAGACAAATTTCCTCTGGAATGGTCTTCCCTGGATCTGAGGGATAGGATTACCAAGTTCTTTGTACAACTTGAATGTGTAATAGTTACTATGAGAGTCACATCGAAGTTCCACATGCTGTCCCAAAGGAACAATATGGCTTGGCCAGGCAGAGAGTGAAGGCTTGTCATGATATCCTGCAAAGGGATGCACAGAGAAAAAAAAAATTATTGATGCCCCTTCATCCCTGAGAGCTGAGTCTCCAATTTTCTCTTCTTTGGGTTCCTTTGTATAACACTTTTCTCTGAATTGAAACATCCCTGCATCCATGTGAGAGGCTGAGATGGTCAGGATATTCAGAAAGTAAACAAACTTTCTATGTCATGGAAAGGTGAAACATTCAAGAGTCATCAGTGGCCCTTCCCAGCTCTATAGAAAGAGTAAGATACTGGACCAGCTGAGCTCTGAGTGCTAATGTCTATGACCAGTTGGGCTGCCCGCAAGTTGTGCACTGAGCTCCAGGGTTTTGGCTTCATGATAATACCTCACATTGAGGTGTGCTTTAAGTAAGGTTTGAGTCACCCTTGCTTCTGTGAGTAACCCCTAATCCACACAACTATCAGTAACTTAGTAAACCCATGGATTCACAGAGTTATGCTTTGGTGCAATCACTGTTTGGTCTGCCATGGATTTCTTCTATGAGGTGAGTAGATTTGTATGTGTTGTACACAATAGTGTCATTTTGAAGTAATGAGTGTGAAAGACTGTGGTTTTTTGAATAGTTATGTTTTCCATAGACTCATCTATTTTAATGTACAACACATAGGGAATGTCAGTAATAGGGGGTATGGCCTCATTGGAGTAGTGTGGCCTTGTTGGAGGAAGTGTGTCACTGTGGAGGCATACTATGTAGTCTCTTATGCTCAATCTATTAACAGTGTGAAACACAGTCTCAGTCTGCTGCCAGTGGATCAAAATGAAAAAATCTCTGCTCCTTCTCGAGCATCATCATCATGACTGCCTACACACTGCCAAGTTTTCTACCATGATTTTAATGGACAAAAACTCTAAACTGTACATCAGCCCCAATCAGATGTCTCCCTTTATTAGAATTTCCATGGTCATGGTGTCTCTTCACACAGCAATAGAAACCCTAAGACATAGATTGTAAGTGTTATCCAACATAATATATACATTTATATATATATATAGGATATATCTTTCATGTTAAGATATTCTAGCTGAGAATTTTGAGTTTGGATTCATGAAGTAAATTTCATCATGAAAATATTATAATTTAAAAAGAAATTATACCAGAAGTGTAGCAGGAAAGGTTAATGTGATTGAGATGATAGATCATAATTGATACCACCAAGGAAGCAGAAAATGGCAGCTCTTGATTCACCAACTCTAGAAATCTAACAATATTCAGATGAGAAGTATATCATGAATATTCCAAAACTCGTGGATGATGAAGAGATAGGCCCCAGGACCACAGAATTAAGAAGATCTATAACAATGATGAGGAATGAGTCTTTTGAACTACTTTGCCCTTTGTAAAGTACTTTTGTATATATGTACTTTTGTAAAAATTTTTACATGGGTAGTTAGTGTTATTGGGATGCAAATGCAAAAGTATGTACTTTTGTAAAAATTTTTATTCACAGAGATTATACTGCTCATTTTTCTACACTAAGTGTGATAAGCTGGAGGCTAATATATAGTTCCTCCATCATTTCAAGTCTCATTTTATGTGAAATATTGGTAGTATAGTATAGCACAGCAACTTGTTTATTTGTATTTAGAATGCCTTTGTACTCATAATGGCCCACCCGTGAATCTTGTTAATTTATCTGTATCCACTTTGTGGATATTCCTGAGGAAGGAGACAATAGCTAGTCTCTGTAGTGAAGACCATGTAGACTTCAAGCTATACTACCAGTCAGCTCTGGTGGACATCTTGCAACACTGGACACCCAGCAGCTGTCATAGACCCTAGCCAGAGACTGTCCCTGATTACAGAGTGTTTTGAGGCCTCTTAAAGCACCAGGAAGTACATCCAGCAACAGCAGCTGATCTCAAATCACAGGAAGGAATCCAGCCGAACTACAGAATCTGACACCAAAGTCAGCCAATCCAGGGATGCAACAAGTTGACCTGACTACTATCACCAGTTACACTAAATAGTAAAGGTCTGTTTACCAACAGTGAACTCTACATGGCAGAGGAGTTCATTATTATTAGTGCACAGGCACCCAAGTGTAAGAGCATAAGCATGAAAATCAGAGACGTAAAACATTACAGAGAACAATGGTGAGACTCAAGAAGTAAACACAAAAAAGGGAGACCTATAAACCCCACGATGAATAATTCCCAGAGTGTTTTTAATTAAGTTACAGAAGTATAAGAAACCACCAACAAAACGTGGACAGATATCTGCTGCTCATGGACAGGCCAGAACAGTCAGAAGAAGAGGTGAACACCACCATAAGCAATAAGAACAGATAGGCTGCCCTCCAGCATGTGTAACTCTACAACTCAATATGTTCAGTTTCCCAAGACTCAATATGCTGTCTCCCTTCTTGACCTACCATCCAGCAAATCTTTCAACCACCATATATGGGAAAAGCAACATATTCCAAGATAAAGACATATTTGAACAATATCTGTCTCGAGATCCAGCCCTACAGAAATACTAGAAAGACATTTGCATCCCAATAACACTAACTACACCCATGTAAAAATAGGAAATAAATAATTTCAAACTAGTAAAGGCAAATAATGGAAGAACATGTATGTTCATGTACTTGCCAACACACACACATACAGAGAGAGAGAGAGAGAGAGAGAGAGAGAGAGAGAGAGAGAGAGAGAGAGAGAGAGAGAGAGAGACTACCCCTACCACCACCAAAATAACAGGAATTAACAATCATCGGTCATTAACATTTTTCAATATCAATGGACACTATTCCTCCATGAAAAGATGCAGACTAGCAGAATAGTGTGAAAACAGGATCCATCCTTCTGTTGCATACAAGAAACACCCCTAATGCCGAAGGTAAACATCATCTCATTATCTCAGAATAAAGCAGTGGTCAAAGTATTTCTAAGCAAATGGATATAAGAATCAGGCTGTGTTAGCCATTCTAGTATCACACAAAATAGACTTCTATGGTGATTTGAAAGGCAATGGTCTGAAATGGAGTAGGCTATTAGGAGGAGTGGCCTTGTTGGTGTTGCTGTGGTCTTGTTGGAGGTGAGTAAATAGAGAAATACTAGAGCTAACAGACATGATACCCAAATGAACATAATAGCTATCTACATCACATATCAACCAAATGCTAAAGAATATACCTTCTTCACAGCACATCATGAATTTATTTTTCAAAAATTGACCACATACTCTTTCACAGAACAAGTTTCTACAGATATAAGAAAATTGAAATAACCCCTGTATTATATCAGACCACTATAGATTGAAGCTGGAATTCTAGGAAACAGAAACAAAAGAAAGCCTACAAACTCATAGAAAGTTAAGAACCCTATACTGAATGAAAACTGGGTCAACATCAAAGTAAGAAAGAAATGAAAAACATTACAGAGTTCAATTAAAGTGAATGCACAATGTACCCAAACCAATGGGCACAATGAGAACAGTGCTAAGAGAAAAGTTCATAACTTTAAGTGCCCATATATATAAATTAAAGAGATCTCATATTAGCAACTTAACCACACACCTGAAAAATCTAGAACAAAAAAAATAGCAAACACAACCAAGACAGCAGGAAATAATCTAACTGAGGGCTGAAATCAACAAAGGAGAAACCAAGAAAATAATTCAAAGAATCAATAAAATGAAGAGTTCATTCTTTGAGATAATCAACAGAATGGACACTACCTTGCTGTGGGATGTTCTGTGTGCTGTGAATAAGTGTTGCCCCGATTGGTTGATAAATAAATGCTGATTGGCCAGTAGACAGGCAGGAAGTATAGGCAGAATAAGCAGAGAAGGAGAATTCTGGGAAGAAGAAGCCTGAGTCAGGAGATGATGGCCTGCATTCCCAGAAGCAGCATGTAATGGCACACAGGTAAAGCCACAGAGCACATGGCAACAAAAAGATGAACAGAAATGGGCTGATTTTAAGTGATTACTTTAAAACCAGCTGTGGGTTCCGTGGGGCTAGGCTGGGGAAACCTTTCAGCTACACCACCTAATCCAAACTAACTAAAAGGCAGGCAGAAAATATACAAATTAACAAAATCAGAAATGAAATGTGGAACATATCAACAGACATCTAAGATTGCAAAGGCATCATTAGGGCACACATTAAAAACCTGTAATCGACAAAACTGAAAGATCTAAAAGAAATGAATAATTTTCTCATTATTTACCACTTTCCTAAGTAAAATCACTGTCAGATAAACAATATAAACCGCCCTATAACCCCTAAGGAAACAAAAGTTCTCCATAAAAGTTTCCCAAAGGAAAAAGTACAGAGTCAGTAGATTCTAGTAAAGAATTCTTCAAGACTTAAGAAGAGTTAATGCCAGTACTCCTTAAATTATTCTTAGAAACAGAAGTAACATTGCCTCATTTTATGAAAGCACAGTCACCCTGATACCCAAACCATACCAAGTTTCAATAAAAATATAATTACAGGCCAGTCTCCCTCATGAACATTGATGCAAAAATATTCCATTAAATACTAGCAAAATGCATCCAAGAACACATCAAAAAGATCATACACAGTGATCAAGTAGGCTCCACCACAGAGATGTATGGGTGTTTCAACATATGAAAATCTGTCAATGTAATCTACCATATACTTCTGAAAAAATTCCACATAATTTTCTTATTAGATGCTGAAAAAGCCTTTGAAATTAATCTAAAAAGTCTTCATGATAAAGGGATATTAGGGATATAAGGAACATATGCAAATATAACAAAAGCAATATACAGAAGGTCTTTAGTCAACATCAAATTAAATGGAGAGAAACTCAAAGCATTTCCATTAAAATCAGGAAAAACACAAGGTTGTCCAATTTCTCTGTATGTATGCAATTTGGTACCAAATCTACAGAGAAACTCTGTCTTAAAAAACTAAAAAAAAAAGAGAGGTTGATTGATAAAGAAGACAGAAATACACAACGGAAAAAAAGAAAGCATCTTCAACAAATTGTCTAACTGGATGTCTACAAGCAGAAGAATGCACATGGATGGATATCTATCACCCTTCAAAACTAAAGTCTAAGTGGATCAAAGATCTCAACATCAAACCAGAGATATCAACAGATGGGAGCAGAGGCAGAGATCCACAGCCAAACATTAGGCAGTGCTCCAGGAAGCCCAAAGAAGATGGGAGGAAGGATTGTAGAAGCCAAAGAGGTCAAAGGCATCACCAGAATATGACCCAAGGATTCAAGTAGGATGGGCTCCTGGCCTGCAGTTACAGAGACTGAAGAGTCCATCAGGGAACCTGTATGGGTCTAAGATAGCTACTGTGCATATGTATCATGGATGTGTAGCTTAGTGTTCTTGGACTCCTAGAATTGGGAGTTGGTGCTATCTGTGATTTTTATACCTATATTTGTGACCCTGTTCCTCCCACTTGGTTTCCTTGTCCAGTGTTGATACAAGCATATGTGCCTAGGCTTAGTGTAACTTTTTTTATTGGTTATTTCAAGACAGGGTTTCTCTGTGTATCTTTGCGACTTTCCTGGAACTCACTTTATAGCCCAGGCCTCAAACTCACAGAGATATGCCTGCCACTGCCTCCCAAATGCTGGCATTAAAGGCATGCATCACCACCACCTGGCTTAGTCTTACTTTTAGTGCTTTTCTCTGTTAATATCCTAGGGAGCTTTGCTCTTTTCTGAAGAGAAATGAAGGAGGGGTGGATCTGGAGAAGATGAGTAGTGTGTGTGTGTGTGTGTGTGTGTGTGTGTGTGTGTGTGTGTGTGCTGGAGAAGTGGAAGTAGGAGAAACTGAGGTAGGGTTATAATATATGAGAGAAGAATAAAAAATCACTGTCAATTATTAAGAGAATAAAACACATATATAAAGCTTTAGAGTTATCAGCCACTGACGAAATTGAAAATATGCCTTTTGTTTTTCTGGGTCTGTATAACATTTCCTAATTTATCTATGTCAATGCTAATTTCATTGTTATTTACCTTTGAACAGAATTCTACAGTGTACATGTGTTAAAATTTCATTATCTTTTCATCAGTGGAAGGACATTCAGGTTGTTTCCTTGTCCTGGCTATTGCAAATAGAGCAGCAAAGAATATGACTGAACAAGCATTTATGCCATAGGATGTCAAGTTCTTTGAATACATTCCAAGGGGTGGAAATGATGTACATATAATAGCTATGTATGAAGTTCTCCATATATTAAATTTACAATGAAAATCATCTTTTATAAAAGAAAAAAGATGCAATCTAACTATGAAAAAAAGAAACTCTGGGTAGAAAATGTTTTGAAATTTTGAAATGAATCACCAACAACATAAAATTTTGTAAACCACCCCCACAGACAAAAAAATCAGTCACTGAATTGGAAGACTATATGGGCCAGCTTGATGTCTAAGTGGGCAAAGGCTCTTTCTGCCAATCTTGACTCTCTGAAAACCATTGCCAGGATGCACATGGTGAAAAGAGAAAATGAGTCCAGCAGGTTTTCCTCTACCTCCACACTTGTGCCGCGGTGCATGCACACACACACACACACACACACACACACACACACTCACACACATTCACCAAATAAATGTAAAAATTAAAAAACTTAAGAGAACATTCCAACAGTTTCCTTGATTATAATATAAGAGAATGAGTGAGCTTAGATCATGCATTACATGATCTGACATGTCAATACAAAACCTGAATGAAAATACAATGAAAATAAATTAAAACTATCCAAAGACCAAATTGTAAGTCATAAAAATTCAAGAAAGGGTAAAGGAACATTGAGGTTTACTTGGGAAGATGGAAGTGGAATGTAGAATGAGTTGTGGGAGCAGAATAAACATTATTACAAATATTATATGAAATTCACAAAGAAATTGTAAATATTTACAAAAACTTAGAAAAATAAAGCTTAGAAAAAAGGAGAGAAAAACTTACTTAGAGAAAATACTGTACAACTCTCTTAAGACATGAAGAAAACTGAAAATGGTCAGATTAAAGATGGTCAGATGACATGAAACAAATTCAAATCCAATAATCAAGATCACCGAGCATATAATTGTCATGAGAGATCCTGATATCAGATTGATAAAAGAGGAAAAGAACATGAGTGACTTCCAGTACAGCTAATGTCAGACTTCTGAGCAAACACCTACAGGACACAGGAGACAGGATGACCAGCTGAGTGGAAAAAGGAAAAACTCTGCAATAAATGACAGCAACACTCTCGTTCAGAGATGAAGTATATAAAAATTTTCTCAGAAAAACTGTAGCATACAGAGTTCCTCACAGTAAGCTCAGGAAAATCTGTGGAATCCCTCATGCTGAAATAAAGGCTGGTCATATGTTACCTGGTATTTTAATTGTACCACTTGAGAGGCAGAGATGAATATCTGAGTTCATGGGTAGCCTGGTCTACCAAGTAAATTCTAGGATAGTCAGGGCAACAAAGAGAAACCCTGTGTTGAAAAACCAGAAATTAAAAGTTTATCTAATATTCATTGATTCCTGACTCAGCCAAGAGCTGTATCTGGGACAATCTATGAAAGAACTGAGTGGCAGGTTTTCAGACTCCTAATTTCAAAATTCAGAAGGCTCACCAACAAGTCACTCACAGAAGCCAGCAGCCAACACCCTGTGATGCCTGCTCTCCTGTTAGAATGAAACCTATCTATTGCAATGGATAGTATCTCAATATTTAAAGATGGACTCACCTGTATGTGCCAATGTCCTCAGGACTAGGAAGAAGCCTGGAAAGAAAAACTCATGATTAACTCATCTTTCCTTTATCAGTAGCCTGGCCATCTGACATCCCTGTCCTGTTTGGCCTCTATACATTAGAATCAGAACTTACTTAGTTAAGATGAACTCATGCACTAATATAAACCATGAATGCCAGTGTTTCTGCTGTAGGCAGAATCAGCCTCCCATGGTGATATTTCCACCCTGTTATTGCACACCATCTATTCCCAGCAGGACTCACCAGTACAGATCATGTTTAGGAGCACAGAGAGCATGGTGCTGCTTTGGATGACAAGAGGCAAAACCAGAATAAAACTTATAGGATGTGAGAGGCTGGAGGTGTCTACCTGACCACAGCACGGAAAACTTACCAGCAGTAACATCCGCTCTCACCGCCTCATTCATTGTGTGTGTGTGTGTGTGTGTGTGTGTGTGTGTGTGTGTGTGTGTGTGTGTGTGTGTTTGGAGAGAGAGAGAGAGAGAGAGAGAGAGAGAGAGAGAGAGAGAGAGAGAGAGAGAGAGAGAGAGAGAGACAGGGTTTCTCTGCAGGCCTGGCTATACTGGAATTCACTTTGTAGACCAAGCTAGGTCGGCTTTGAATTCAAAACCCCACTAGCATCTGCCTCCCAAGTGCTTCGATTAAATGTGTATATTCTCATACTAGGTTAAAAAATTTTTTTTGCCATTGACTTTGAGGATCATAACTTCTTGGAATTTGTTCAGACTTTAGCTTTTCAGCAAACATATTTACCATGACTACAACAGAGTTGCATCTTGAACCCACTCCCTTTATTCAAAATGATTAAATCTGATTATTCTACTCAAACTTTTGATGTGTTCCTTTGCTTTTTAAATTCAAGACTCAGTGTTTCCTCAGGCATTCTATGCAACATGTCCAATAATTATTTTTCATATTGTAAGAATAGTCCTAAAGTGTCAGTCAAAATGATTATCATGCTATTATTCCAGTTTCATGTTATAGTTATTCAGTTTCTTAATTAATCATGTAGGTATTTAGAATAGAAAATTCCACTTTTTAAAAATCAAACAAACAAAGCAAGTAAGTTTTTGCTGTATTTGAAATTTGTTTTAAGAAGTTGAAAAAATATCAAAAGATGGAGAATCTCTCATGCTCATGTATCAGTAGGAACTGCATAGTAAAAATGGCCAACCTATCAAAAGTAATCTAAAGAATCCCATCTATGCAGTCACATCAAAATTTCAACACAATGCTACACAGATCTTAAAAAGACAATTTCTGCCTTTAATGTAAACACACAGAGAAACTAACAGGATAGTTAAACTATCATGAACAATGAAAGAACTGCTGGAGGTCTCACCATTCCTAACTTCAAGTCATACTATAGACCTATATTAATAAACACACCACAGTATTGGTGGACAGGCTGACAGGTTCATCAACAGAATCAATTTGAAGACCCAGACATAATTCCAGACATCTATGCATATCTGATCTTTGCTAAAGAAACCCAAAACATTCACTGGAAAACAAGACAGTATCTTCAACAATTGGTTTTGATCAGACTGGATGGCTGCGTGTAGAAGAATGCAAATAGCTTCATACTTATCAATTGCAACAAACTCAAAATGAGTATAACCCCTAATTGCATTCTAAATATCTAAATATTCTCCTTATAGATACATAGAAATGTAGCTTTCACACCTGAAGGGAAAAAACCCCATTGATTAGCATCAAACAAACACCAATACAAACCCCAAAACAAAAAATAGAGAGAACTTATGATTATGAGGTGTCCAGGCCTAGCTGATCTATTACAACAGAACTCCTGCACCTAAGGCTCAGGCAAAATCAGGCAAGAAGGAAAAGAAAGATTGTAATAACCAGAGGAAGAAGATGTTTGTTGTGAGATGGCATCTGCTAGAAATGTAAATATAAAATCATGTAAATATAAATAACATTATACACATTAATCTGAATATATTCATGAAATTAGGAATATATGTAGATATTTAAGGGTAATTAAAAATAAAGATGAATTTGAGAGAAGAAATGGTTGTATATGAGAGGTTGAGAGAAGTGAGGAAAGGAAAAATGGTTTAATTACAAATTACTTGAAAAAATATATTAATAAAAGCTTTATTAATTTAAGTTCAGAAATGTAGAATAATATAGAAGAAAAAAGCCTAACAATATAATAAAATGTTGCAGGTACTAAATATTACATAAGCATAATCTACTGCTAGGATTTCTGTGGCCAATAGTCAGTCCTATTTCAAATGTTCCCAATTCTTTGCAGTGTTTTGCAGCTTCTTGGCCTCTGACAGAATCTTCCAGAAATATATCATGAGAATATTGATGTTTCTTGTCTATGTTCATTGTTGATAATAGTATATGTCCTACTGAAATAAAGAACATGTGCTGTAGAGTCAGGAAAGAGCCTTGTAAAATAAAAATGTCTGAAAATATGCAAAACCATGTTGTCAAATTGTACATATTAAACATTCGCAGATATTTCTATGTCAACCATTCAACAATGAAGTGAAACAACATGACATAAAATACATATCTGGTGTTTTGGGTAAAGAATGGTGAGTGTATAGGGCTAGAGAAATCACTTACACATTAAGAGTGTGTTCTGAACTTGCAGAGGACCCAACTTCAGTTCCCAGTGCTCACAGTAGGAGGCTCACAACTGCTTGTGACTCCAGCTCCAGGGGATCCGATCAATGCCCTCTTCTGTCCTTACAGGAACCAGAACTCACATGTACATATTCACACATTATTTAATCAGTGTGTGCTTTTATACCAGGCTAAAAAAAATTCCTCCTGTCTTTCTGTATATTCACAACACATTTTTTTTCTTTCCAAATAAGCACAGTCTTGAGGGTTTTCATGTAGATTTCAGTCACTCACTGTCCTCTCAATAATGTTCATTCACCCTGAAACCCAGACAGTATGCCATGGGTTGAAGAGAGGCAGCCAAGCCCCACAGCTCTAGACACAGTTACAGTCACATTAGCAGAATGCTTAGGAGGTTAGACTATCCTTGCCTGCAACTGAAATAATTTGTTCTCCCTGTTAAGAGACAATCTAGCTTTTGTGGGAGCCCTATCTTCCTTGATAACCTGCTTTTATTTAGGACTCACTGGGGACACAGGAAGGTGTTTTTTTGTGGGTTTAAATGCTGATATAGCTGCAGTCCAGTTAGCTTCCTGTTTGTGTGCATTCAAAAATACAGATACTTGTGAGGTAGTAGAACCCACAGGATGTGTGAGGTCTAAGTTAATGACCACACTTTTCTAAATTCGTTACTTCACATGCAAAATAAGCAGTTCCTTTTTGAAATACTTAGTTGGTCTTGTGGGGAATTGCAGAACAAAGAATCCTTCTGTTTATATTTCCAACATGAAAGGAGGGTTTCCCTAAAAATGTCTAATGTTGCTTAGATTACTGTCTCTCTTTTCATCTTAAATTTCTTTTTCTATTTTTCCTGGCAGCCTATATTATGCAGCTCAGGTTACACCAGAATTCAGTCATGAAGCCAAGACTGTCCTCAAACTTGAGTTAATTCTCTTCCATCCTGCCTAATTCTGGGAATATAGGTGTTTACTACCACACTTGCCTGTAACCATTTTTATTTTTATTTTTATTTTTATTTTTGAAGGAGAAAAGGTTTGTTTCACTTGCAATTTCATCTTTGATCTTGTATCCTGCTATGTTGCTGAAGGTGTTTATAAGTTGTATCAGTTACTTGGTTGAATCTTTGGGGTCACTCATGTATACTATCATGTCATCTGCAAATAGAGAAAGCTTGACTTCTTCCTTTCTGATTTGTATCCCCTTAATCTCCTTATGTTGTCTTATTGCTCTGGCTAGAACTTCAAGTACTATATTGAATAAATATGGGGAGAGCAGATAGCCTTGCCTTGTCCTTGATTTTAGTGAAATTGCTTTGAGTTTCTCTTCATTTACTTTGATGTTGGCTGTTAGCTTGATGTAAATTGCCTTTATTATGTTTAGGTATGTTCCCTGTATTCCTGATCACTCCAAGACCTTTATCATGAAGGGGTGTTGAATTTTGTCAAATGCCTTTTCTGCATCTAGTGTGATGATCATGTGGGTTTTTTTTTTCTTTGAGATTGTTTATATGGTATATTACACTGATGGACTTTTGTATGTTGAACCACCCTTGCATCCCTGGGATGAAGCCTACTTGATCATGGTGGATAATTGTTTTGATGTGTTCTTGGAGTCTGTTTGCCAGTATTTTTTTGAGTATTTTTGAATCAATGTTCATGAGGGAGATCAGTCTGTAGTTCTCTTTCTTTGTTGCATCTTTGTTTGGTTTGGGAATCAGGGTAATTTTAGCCTCATAGAAGGAGTTTGGTAATGTTCCTTCTGTTTCTATTGTGGAACAATTTAGAGAGTATTGGTATTAACTCTTCTTTGAAGATCTGGTAGAATTCTGTGCTGATACCATCTGGTCCTGGGCTTTTTTAGGTTGGGAGACTTTTAATGACTGATTCTATTTCCTTAGGTGGTTTTTGGCTATTTAAATAGTTTATCTTGTCTTGATTTAAATTAGGTATGTGGTACCTATCCAGAAAATTATCCATTTCTTTTAGATTTTTCCAGTTTTGTGGAGCAGAGGTTTTTGAAGTATGACCTGATGATTCTCTGGATTTCCTCAATGTCTGTTGTTATGTCCCCCTTTTCATTTCTGATTTTGTTGATTTGGATGCTCTCTCTCTGTCTTTTGGTTAGTTTGGATAAGGGCTTGTCTATCTTGTTTATTTTCTCAAAGAACCAACTCTTGGTTTCATTAATTTTTTTATTGTTCTCTTTGTTTCTATTGTATTGATTTCAGCTCTCAATTTGATAATTTTCTGGCGTCTATTCTTCCTGGGAGACTTTGTTTCTTCTTGTTCTAGAGCTTTCAGGTGTGCTGTTAAGTCACTAGTGTGAGATTTCTCCAACTTCTTTATATGGGCATTTAGTGCTATGAATTTCCCTCTTAGCACTGCGTTCATAGTGTCCCATAAGTTTGGGTATGTGGTGTCTTCATTTTCACTGATCTCTAGGAAGTCTTTAATTTCTTTCTTTATTTCTTCCTTAACCCATTGGTGATTCAGTTGAGCATTATTCAGTTTCCATGAGATAGGTTTTCTGTAGTTTTTGTTGTTGTTGAAATCTAACTTTAAACCATGGTGGTCTTATAGAACACAGGAGGTTATTCCAATTGTTTTGTATTTGTTGAGATTTGCTTTGTGGCCAAGTATGTGGTCGATTTTAGAGAAGGTTCCATGGGGTGCTGAGAAAAAGTATATTCTTTTTTGTTAGGATGAAATGTTCTGTAGATATCGACTAAGTCCATTTGAGTCATGACATCAGTTAAGTCCTTTATTTCTCTGTTAAGTTTTGATTTGGCAGATCTGTCCAGTGGTGAAAGTGGGGTGTTGAGGTCTCCCACTATTAATGTGTGGGGTTTTATATGTGATTTAAGCTTTAGTAATGTTTCTTTTACATATGTGGGTGCCCTTGTGTTTGGGGCATAAGTGTTCATAATTTATGAAACATTATCTTCATCTTGATGGATCTTTCCTGTGATGAGTATGTAATGCCCTTCTTGATCTCTTTTGATTGATTTTAGTTTGAAGTCTATTTTGCTGGATATTAGGATGACTATACCAGCTTACTTCTTAAGACCATTTGATTGGAAAGTCTTTTCCTAGCCTTTTATTCTTAGGTAGTGTCTATCTTTGAATTGGAGGTATGTTGCTTGTATGCAGCAGAGAGATGGGTCCTGCTTTCATATCCATTCTGTATGCCTGTGTCTTTTTATAGGTGAATTAAGTCCATTGATATTAAGGGATATCAATAACCAGTGATTGCTCATTCCTGTTATTTTTTTTTTGGTGGTAGTGTGTGTGTACTTCTCTTCTTTGGAGTTTACTGCTGTGGCTTTATTGCCTGTGTTTTCAAGGGTGTGTCTGAGTTCCTTAGGTTGGAATTTTCCTTGTAGTGCTTTCTGTAGGGCTGGGTTTGTGGATAAGTATTGTTTAAATCTGGCTTTGTCTTGGAATGTCTTGTTCACTCTGTCTATGATGATTGAAAGTTTTGCTGGATATATTAGTCTAGGCTGGCATCCATGGTCTCTTAGTGTCTGCATTACATCTGTCCAGGTCCTTCTGGCTTTCAAAGTCTCCACTGAGAAATTGGGTGTTATTCTGATGGGTTTGCCTTTATAAGTCACTTGGCCTTTTTCCTTTGCTGCTCTTAATATTCTTTTATTCTGTACATTTAGTTGTTTAATTATTATGTGGTGAGGGGACTTTTTGGGGGGTCTAGTCTGTTTGGTGTTCTATAGGCTTCTTGTATCTTCATAGGCATTTCCTTCTTTAATTTGGGAAAGTTTTTTTCTATGATCTTGTTGAATATATTTTCTGTGCCTTTGAGTTGGTATTCTTCTCCTTTTTCTACCCCTATTATTCGTAGGTTTGGTCTTTTCATGGTGTCCCAAATTTCTTGGACATTTTGGGTCATGACTTTGTTGACTTTAGTGTTTTCTTTGACTGATGAATCTATTTCTTCTACCATATCTTCAATGCCAGAGATCCTCTCTTCCATCTCTTGGATTCTGTTGGTTATACTTGCATCTGAAGTTCCTGTTCATTTACTCAGATTTTCTATTTCCAGCATTCCCTCTGTTTGCATCTTCTTCATTTTTTCTATTTCCTTTTTCAGGTCTTGGACTGTTTCCCTCATCTGTTTCATTGCTTTTTCATGGTTTTCTTTCAGGGATTTATTGTTTTCTTCTGCTTTATTTTTTCCTTTCCTCTAGTTTTTTTTTATAGCATTCTTCCCACTTTTTGTTTTGTCTGTTCCTCAATTTCATTTTTGATTTCTTCTTTATAAGCCTCTAGCCTCTTCATGATGTTATTTATAAGGTTGCTTTTTTCTGCTTCTTCCATTTTTTGATGTTCAGGTCTAGATGTTGGAGGAGGGCTAGGTTCTAGTGTTGGTGTATTGCTCTTTATTTTATTTTATGTACTTCTGCCTTGACGTCTGCCCATCTTTTTGTGGATTCGTTCTTGGTCTTATCAGCGCTCTTGGTCCAGACAGAGCTGACAGATTCAGGAAGTCTCTCTCTGGTCCAGATGGAAGCTTTATGGTCCAGATGGGGACTCCGGCAGGATGGGAGCTCTTGTCCAGAAGGGAGCTGGGGGCTGGTCTCTAAGTCTTGGGAAGTGGCTGGGGTCTTGGCGGATTGGTGTGGGGCAGGGTGTGGAGGTTGCAGGGTCTGCCGGGGGTCTTGTAGAAGGGGAACCTTCCCGGTGGGGGTTGGGGGGTTCCTGCCTGATGGCCAGAACCTGGGGCCAAGTTGAGCAGGTCTTCCCCAGAATGGCTGGTGCCCAGGGATGGGACGTAGGGGCAGGCCTCTCTGGGTATGATCCCAGGCACTCACCTTGCTAATAATAATTTTCAAGGACTAGAAATTTGCATTAGAATGTTAAATGAGTTATATGGGTACAATGCTTGAACAAGAGTAGACATAGTCTAACAAAAATAACCTTAAATTCTTATCAATATACAAAGATCCATATTAATGTAATTATTTAAAGCTAGTAGCTGTTTTTTAAAAATGAGATTAAATAACCTGCATTTTTATCTTATCACTTTTATATCCCCCTCTTTTCTTTTCAGAGTAGATCATCCTGTTTGTAAACTATTTTTAAGTGACCTTGAAACACCTAAAGTTTTGGTTTTTCATTAAACCTCTGGAAATTACCTTTCCTATCTATGTATCATCATGGTTATGAGATTCAATAATCTACCCTTTTATACTGTCATATCAGTATCCTCCATTTTTCTTTTCAAAACAAAGACCCTGAATCTAATCTCCTTTGTTTAGCTTTTTCCCTGAACATTACCAATAACAACTTGTAAACAACTACCCTAAACAATGACAAATATCCATAATCTATTGCCAGACCGAAAACCTACTTTTTGGGAATGTGGGGGTTGTGTTCTTAAGATTACTTCCTGCTGTCTGCGTGTGACAGCATCTTTAGAGAATCCTGAAAAGAAATTGGGTTAAATGTTAAGTCCTGGAAGAGCTAGCTGTATCATTTGTTGTCCAGTCTTTTCATAATGGGAAAAAGCAGACTTATACAGATGAGCTGGATCGTGTCACCCTGAAATTGTCCTGAGCAGTTTATCGTCCAAAGCCAATCTTTAGGTGATGTTTGTGAGCTTAGTGGCATTGTCATAGTCCTGCTGGAATCATTGCTGTGGGGCCCCATCCTCCTTTTGGAGACTTCAGACTTAAATATTAGGTCATATTTAAACTTTTCCAGGTAGTTCTCTTTTCTTCTTTGGATGCTTATTTGTCCAAAGGGCTGTAAATTCCTCAATATGGTTCTTTTATTTTCCTGGAAAGACAAAAACAAAACAAAATGGCAAGTTATAGCTGATCAAATGAAAAGCATTTGTTAGTCATATAAATTAGTTTAGATTGAATGGTCATACTGTTTGATGAACTATCATCTCTGCTAATTAAGATGATTCTCTTGTTCAAGTCTAATCTTTATTAATTATTATTTATGGTTTTTCTTGAAATATTCATTTTATCTTTGAAAGCTGTTCTATCATTGAGAGCAATATGATTTTTTTTTACAATAGGTATTAGGTTCTTTAACTGTTGTGAGAAAGAGTTTCCTCCATGATGACAGAAAATGACTGAACCCAATTTGACATGGGGGCCTGTGAGAGGCACCTCAAAGGATTTCTGAATGGTGAAGGGTTACCTTGGCTGTCCCTTGTTGATTTACATTCATTGGTCCAGTGTCTGCCCTTGCCACACCTTCTGCATAGTCAAGAAGGGAGGAGTTTTCTGTTGAGATTGTTCTTAGAAAAAAAATATTATTGGTAGGAAGGCCCTGCTTGTAAACTATTTTTAAGTGACCTTGAAACACCTAGCAGTTTGATTTTTCTTTAAACCCCTGGAAATTACCTTTTCTATCTAAGTATTATCATGCTTATGAGTGGTTATGAGATTCAATATTTACTGTATCTTAGATTCATTCCTCCAAAGGTTCTTATCTTGCCTTTAATGGCTTAATTACCCTTTTGTATTGTAAATTAACATTTCCAAAAGCCAGAGATTCAATTATTATTTGTCTTGCTTCTCAATATGGTATCATCTCATTTACTGTTAAAGTCAATTTTTGTAATAAATCTGTGAATTTATTTTGGGCCTTGTAGAACATTAGTAAGTGACTCACTTTTCTTTACCTCTTCTTCAACTGAAGACCCAAATGTCAATCTGCAAAGCTCTGGATACCTGATTTTTGATAAATTAGACAGAAATATACAATAGAAAAAAGAAAGCATATTCAACAAATGGTGCTGGTCTACCTGGGTATTTACATGTAGAAGAATGCAAATAGATGCATATCTATCCCCCTTCACAAAACTAAAGTCCAAGTGGATCAGAAATCTCAACATCAAACCAGATACATCAACAGATAGCATCAGATGCAGAGATCCACAGCTAAACATTAGGCAGTGCTCCAGGAAACCCAAATAAGAGGGGAAGGAAGGTTTGTAGGAGCCAAAGAGATCAAAGGCATCACCAGAACATGACCCAAGGATTCAAGTAGGATGGGCTCATGGCCTTCAGTTACAGAGACTGAAGAGTCCATCAGGGAAACTGTATGGGTCTAAGATAGGTCCTATGCATATATGATATGGTTCTGTAGCTTGATGTTCTTCTGGGACTCCCGTAATTGGGATTTGTTGCTATCTGTGATTTTTATACCTACATTTGGGACCCTGTTCCTCCTACTGGGTTTCTTTGTCCAGCATTGATACAAGTATATGTGCCTAGGTTTAGTGTTACTTGTTATGCTTTTCTCTGTTCTTATCCCAGGGACGCTTGCTCTTTTCTGAAAAGAAATGAAAGAGGGGTGGATCTGGAGAAGATGAGTAGCATGTGTGTGTGTGTGTGTGTGTGTGTGTGTGTGTGTGTGTGTGTGTGTGTGTGTTTGTGTGTAGAGGGCTGCACAAGTGGAAGCAGGAGAAACTGTAGTCATAATGTAATATATGAGAGAGGAATAAAAAAATCCATGTCAGTTATTAAGAAAAAACATACACGAATAAAGCTTTAGAGCTATCAGCCACAGACAAAAGAGAGAATATGCCATTTGTTTTTCTGTGTCTGGGTTACCTAGGTCAGTATGACATTTTCTGCTTCTGTCTACTTCACTGCTAATGGCATCGCTATTTACTACCAAAGAGTATTCCACATGTGTCACAGTTTCATTATCCATTCATCAGCTGAAAGACACCAGGTTGTTTCCTTTTCCTGGCTTCTGAAAATAGAACAGCAAAAAACATGACTGAGAAGCATCCATGGCCTAGAACGTCAAGTTTTTTGGATATATGCCAAAGGGTGGAAATGATGTAAATATAGTAATCATGTATGGAAGTCTTCAATATATTGCATTTACAAAGAAAAACATCTTTTATTATAAAAGGTGCAAGGTAAATATTAAAAAAAGAAACTCTTGTTAGAAAATGTTATGAATTTTGAAATGAATCATCAAGCAACATAAAAATTTTTGAAAACCACCCCCATAGAGAAATGAATCATCTACAGAATTGGAAGAAGATATAGGCCAGCTTGATGTCTAAGTGGGTAAAGGCTCTTTCTGCCAAGCTTGACTCTCTGAAAACCATTGCCAGGTTGCACATGGTGAAAAGAGAAAATTGATTCCAGCAGGTTTTCCTCTACCTCCACACTTGTGCCATGGTGCATGTACACACACACACACACACACACACACACACACACACACACCCTCCCACTCTCTTACCAAATAAATGTAAAATTTAAAGAGTTAAGAGAATATTTCAATAGTATCATTGATTATAAAATAGGAGAATGAGCAAGCTTTGATCAGGCATTATATCATTATATGATCTGACATGTAAATACAGAAACTGAATAAAAATGCTGTGAGAGAATGACCAGAAAATTTGAAACCATCCTAATACCAAATTATAAGTTATTAAAATTCAAAAAAGGGGAAAGGAACGTTGAGTTTAGGGAGCATGATGAACAATATTAAATATTTTATGATATTCACAAAATATCGTAAAATATTTACAAAAAGACAGAAAAATAAAGCTTAGAAAAGTAAGGAGAGAAAAACTTATTTAGAGAAAAGATTGTACAACACTCTTGAGACATGAAAAAAATTGAAAAATGGTCAGGTATTAGATGGTTAGATGACAAGAAACAAATTCAAATCAAATCATCAAGATCACTGAGCATATAATTATCGTAAGAGATCCTGACATCAGAATGATGGAAGAGGGAAAGAACATGAGTGACTTCCGGTACAGCTAATGTCAGACTTCGGAGCAAACACCTACAGGACACAGGAGACCAGGATGTCTAGATGAGTGGAAATGAATAAGTCTGCCTATAAATGTTTACAACACTCTCCTTAAGAGATGAAGTATATAAAGATTTTTCCCAGAGAAACTGTAGCAGACAGATGTTCATCACAATAAGCTCAGGAAAGTCTGTGGAATTCCTCAGGCTGAAAGAAAAGGCTAGTCATGAGTTACATGAAAAATATCTTCATATAGAAAATGTAAAAGTAGCTTGCTAAAAGCAATCCAAAATAAGATGTTACAATAGCTTGCTGGTAGTACACAGATTATATCTGTAGTGTAGATGTTTAAAGACAAAAAAACCCTAAATAATTTAATCTGGTGACACATATATGTAAGAAGTCATAAATTATAACATCAAAATCTCAATACATTTTAAGGTGGTCAGGTGAGATTGTAATAAAGGAAGATATTTTTTATTTAAAAAATTGATTATCCACCAGTTGTTGTGGTCTACACTTTTAATTGCAGTACTTGAGAGACAGAGGCAGGTGAATATCTGAGTTCATGGGTAGCCTGGTCTACAAAGTAAATGCTAGGAGAGTCAGGCAACACAGAGAAACCCTGTGTTGAAAAACCAAAACATAAAAGTTTATCCAATAAAAGTTGAGCCTGACTCAGCCTAGGGCTGTGTCTGGGACAATCTAGGAAAAAACTGATAGGTTTTCAGAGTCCTAATTTCAAAATTCAGAAGGCTCACCAACAAGTCACTCACAGAAGCCACCAGCCAACACCCTGTGATGCCTGCTCTCTTCTTAGAATGAAATGTATCTATGGCAATGAACAGTATCTCAAGATTTGAAGAAGGACTTACCTGCTTGTGCCAACATCCACAGGACTTGGAAGAGGCCTGGAAAGAAAAACTCATGATTAACTCATCTTTCCTTTTTCAGTAGCCTGGCCATCTTACATTCCTGTCCCAGCTGGACCTCTGTACATTAGAATCAGAGCTTACTTAGTTAAGATGAACTCATGTACTAATGTAAAACATGGAGGCCTGTGTTTCTGCTGTAGGCAGATCCAGCCTCCTAGGATGATATTTCTACCTTGTTATTCCACACCATTCCCTGCAGTACTCACCAGTATACACAAGGTTTAGGAGAACAGATAACATGGTGTTCCTTCAGCTGACAAGAGGCAGAGCCAGAATAAAGCTTACAGGATGTTGTGAGAGGCTTGAAGAATCTACCTGACCACAGCAAGGAAAGCTTACCAACAGAGCACATCCGCCCTCACCCCCATGTTTATTGATATTTTTCCAAAAGTGTTTCTGTGCAACCCTGGCTATCCTGAAATGCACTTTGTAGGCCAGGTTGTCTTTGAATTCCAAGGTTTACCTGATAGTGACTCCCAGTTGCTTGGATTAATGGTGTATGTTCGCATGTGAGGGTTCACAAACGCTCACCCTTTTACCATGGCCTTGGAGGACCATAGCTTCTTGGAAATTGTTCACACTTCAACTCTTCACCCACACGCAGCATTTGCCATGACCACAACTGGGTTACATCCTGGACCCAACACCCTTTATTCCAAATAGTCAAATTTGATTATTGTACTACAGGTTTGTCTGCTGGTGTTTTTTACTTCTGAGAGTCAATGCCTCCTCTGGTGTTCTGTGCAACATTTCCAATGAATATTATTCTTGTTATAACATCAATCCTTATGTGTCAATCAAAATGATTATGCTGTTAGTAATCTGTTGTCAGGTTATAACTATTCAATTTCTTAATTGACTCTGAAATTTTTTTAGAATAATAAAATTCCACTTATTTTTCAAAAATCAATGAAAAAAACCAAGTATATTTTTGTGTTAACTGAAATTTGTTTTAAGACCTAGCATTCAATTTCTTTAAAAATTTTTCATTTTTAAATTATGTGTGAATATATACATGTCTGTTTGAGTATGTGCATGTTAATGCTAGTACATTGTAAGGTCAGAAGTGGCCATTGTTTGAATGCCCTGGAGCTGTAGTCGCAGATAGTTGTGAGTCTCTTGTGTAGACATTAGAAACTAACATTGGGTCCTCTGCAAGTGCAGAAGATATTTTTGACCTCTGAGTGATTCTTCTAGCCATAATTTACCCCAAATCCTCCGATGCATGTTTATTGTGTTATGTTTTTTCACTTTAATGTTGAATGGTTGACATAGAAATACCTTAGAATGTTTAATATGTACAATTTGATGTGTTGTTTTTGCATTTTCAGGCATTATTGTTTTACAAGGTTGGTTCCTGACTCTGTAAGACTTATTTGTAGCTGGAAGATTCTCCAGTCCTGCCTGGTCCTGTGGTCAAATCTCTCCCACCTGTGTCCTGAAGCTGCTTGGTCCCAAGTAAACACACAGAGATTTATATTATTTACAAACTGTATGGCCTATTGGTCATTCTTCTGGTTAGTTAACTCTTTCATCTTAAATGAACCCATTTCTATTAATCTACATGTTGCCACATGGCAGTAACATTACTGGTCTCCTGGCATCTTATTGTTCCTTGGGTGGCAGTCTAGTATCTCCCCCTACTCTACCCTTCTTCTCTCTGTATCTCTGCTTGGATTTCCTACTTGGCTGCAAGCTTTCTTGCCGTAGACCAAAACAGCTTTTTTATTATTCAATGGGAGCTACACATATTCACAGCATACAGAAAGACCTCATGCAGCTTCTCCTTTTCTGTCTAATGAAAAAGGAAATTTTTAACTTTAACATAGTAAAATTACATATAACAAAACAGTTACCAAGCAAGAATTACAGTTACAATATCTAGTCTATTTGTATTTGGCAAAATTAAAATATTCTATCATCTATTCTATTTTTGTGAGTCTAAAGTTTCATATCTAATTTATCTTTTAACATGACTAAGGAAAACTATAATTATAACTTTCTAATCTTCAAATCCATCAAAGACCCCAGAAGGATATATTACCTAAGAAAACAGGAAGCGCATTGTCAGCAACTTCCAAAATTCTGGAAATGACAGAGACATCTGGCTGCCTGGACAGTCATCCAAAGTTCCTCTGTAACATTGGGGCATCTATTTTCATCCTATAGTCCTAGAGCCTCTGGCATATCTTCCAGTGAAACAAGAAATTTTAATGACTGTTGTGCTCATTCTGGAAAAGGTTGAAAGCAGGAATCTTAACTTGCGAAGTCCAGTGGTTACCATCCTATGTGTCCTGCATGTCCAGTTTATATAGCATCTGGTCAAGCAGTCAATGCAAGAGAACTTTTTTGCCCAGTGGCTAACTTTTGCCACAAAGAAAGCAAACTCCATACATAATTAGTTTCTTTGGTGCCCATCATCCTCTTTGAGGTAATTGGTGCTTCCAGTAGTAGACGTGTCTCACGGTCCAGAAAAGTCTAAGTTTTTAAAACATTTCAATGCCATATTCTGTCAGTATTTGAAGTGCTTGAATAATATCTACCTAATTGATAATATATCTTTATATATATAGAAAACTTAAGTAACATGATTGTAAGTTTTATTATCATAAATGTCTAATTATTCTGTATTTTTAATTGTATATTACAATTTTAAATGAGTTACATAAACATAACACCTTAAACAAGAGTAAAATATATCTATAGTATAACAAAATTAATTTTAAATTTGTATCAATAAACCCCAATCCATAGCAATGTAAAACATTTCAAATAAGTGTTTGCTCTTTAAAAGTAGATTCAATAATCTACACTTTCATCCTATCATATCTATATCCTTTTTTATTTAGAAAGAGATTGCATTAAAATCAACCCCCTTTAAATAAGAAATAAACATTTATAAATAATATTTTGGGAATTTAGGCATAGCTTCTCATACTACTTCCTGCTGGTTGGGGGAGCTGGCAATCTTATGGGGATCCTGAAATACTTAAAAATTATAGTTAAATCTTGGCTGTAGTAGTCTGTGAGGTTGTATCAACCTTTCAAGGGGTCTTGGTTAATAAAACCATTTTAGCCTGGAAGTAATTCATAGGTTCTCATCTTCTGTGGAAACAAAAACATAACCTCTTTTCCAAAGCAATGAATTCTTAGACATGAATTTTGAAGTCAAGTTATCTTTAAAGTATACATATGGGTTTAACTGAGTAGCCTTTACAATCAAATGTCTCTCTCTAGTTTAAAATCCCTAAAACAATAAAATAATATGTACTATCCAGATTCCTTGTGTAATTTCCATCTTTATGTGGCTTAACTTTATTTTATTCTGATTGTTTCTTTAAAGATTTTATTTTTTAAAACTATTTCTTTATATAACTGTCTATATTATTTTTCCTCACTCTTCCAAGTCTACATACATTTCTACACATACTGTAAACTCGTTAGAGTTTTATTCCATCTGAATCTGTCTTATTGTAAATCTGTAATAATTTTTGACAATTGGTTTAAACTGGAGTGTGGCTAGGACTGAAGCGGGAGCCCTGGCCGCTGGCTCCACCCATCTCAGCTTCTCAACATTGGAGAGGTATGTTTACTGCCAACTCTGGGGGAACCATGCTCACTGCCGACTCTGGGAAGCAGTGGGTCTATGCCTCCATCCAGCAGCATGTAGCCCAGGAACCTTTTTTTCTGTACTAGCAAAAGCTAAAACCACTATGTAGTGCACTGCATGGCTTGGAGACACCTCTCTGTACTGCAGTAGGAATTTGCCATGCTGTAGGTCAAGCCCACACATGGAGAACCCACCATACTGTAGCTTAAGCCTGCAAGCTGCAGCATCTCTGTATCATCGCTTACCTGAGAGATACAACTAGGAAGCTGCTTTTAGCTCTGTTTTAGAATCTTTTTTAAAAAGCTTTCTCAGGTTTTAGGTAGAAATTCTTGCTACCATGTTGAGTGACAAATGTAGATGAAAGTTTCTCCAGTCCTGCCCAGCCCCACAGTTGGGACACATCTCTCCCACCTATGTCCTACAGCCTCTTGGTCCCAAGTAAACACACAGAGGCTTATATTATTTACAAGCTATATGGCCTATGGGTCAGGCTTCTGGATAGCTAACTCTTTCATCTTAAATTAACCCATTCCTATTAATCTACATGTTGCCACAAGGCCATGACATTAGTGGTCTGCTGGCATCTTGTTGCTCTTGGGCAACAGGCTGTTGTCTCTCCCCGCCCCCGCCCCTGATGCTGCCCTTCTTCGCTTTGTGTCTCTGCTTGGATTTCCCACCCAACTGTAAGCTTTCTTGCCAGTGGCCAAAAGAGCTTTATTTATTATCCAATGGGAGATGCACATATTCATAGCATACTGAAAGGCATCCCATAGCACTTATTCTTCAGTTCCATAGGACATATTAAATACACAACAGTGAACCTAGATGAGAAACACCAATATTCTAGTGATGTATTTCTAGAAGAATCTATCAGAGGACAAGAACCTGAAAGACATTTCAAGGAAATGGAATTTTGAAACAGGAATAATTAACTACAATAACTCTGGGAATGTACTATGTATATGTAATATTCATTATCTTCTATATTTTATTACATTGTTATGCTTTTTATATATTACTCTACATTTTTAAACTTAAAAATTTTGTTGACAATTTTTTCCATATAAATTATAATTCTATCATTTCTCTTGCTTTTACTGCTCTCAATCTTTCCTGTATAGCTATTTTGTTTTC
Organism: Peromyscus eremicus; assembly: GCF_949786415.1. NCBI lineage: Eukaryota > Metazoa > Chordata > Mammalia > Rodentia > Cricetidae > Peromyscus > Peromyscus eremicus. The sequence continues at coordinate 181,122,139 of NC_081416.1, forward strand.
TCAAATATATCTTTATCTTTAATTATTTCTATGTATCTGCTGCACGCACACACACACACACACACATATTACTAAATCTAAAACATAATCTGATTAATTTGTATGATGTTACTTATGTGTATATAATTTTTGTTGAACACATTCCTATGAAATGCAATCTCATAGCAAACTTCATTTCTTCCTTTTCCTCTGGTTCTCACAGTCCTTCCACTCCTTCTTACGTGATGTTCACTCAGTCTTGGTTGCAGGAAATCTGTTGTAGATGGATCTGCTGGAGGTGTACAACATACAATCATGTGTTCTCTATATTTGCATTTATTTCTACTTTTATAATGATGTTTTTTGAGACTAATCAAAGTTTTTTTTTGACTTGGAACTAGATTTATCTGTGGGTATAAAGAAAAATATTCAGATATTTGGAATGCAATTAGGAATTAACTAATTTGGGAAAGTGGCAGTTGTAGATTTTTCCAAGGTTAAATGCCTCATAGCTCCGGATAGCTGGGTAGATTTCCAGAACCAGGCCATATTCCCTTGTGTTTAAGCAGAACTTAAGTCCAGTTAGACAGTTGTGATCTGTCAATAAGATATGTGTGCCACTGTTGCACACTTAAGGTTACTGTGCCATGGTGGTCATGAAGAAGCTGAACACAGTTTCCATCCTTTACCTTTAGAAATGCTGAAACATCATCAATAGCTTCCTGGTAATGTTTCTTGACCATAAATGGCTCAATGTGTTCACGATGATGAGTTTTAAAAGTAATTACTTGGATACTAGGGAGATAGCTTATGGGTTAAAACACTATCCATCTATGGGCTCTCTCTACCTGCCTATATAGTCCTTTATCAATTGATCATGTTTATCTATTATCTTCAGTCTATTAACAAACCTGACATTCATTCACTTATGTATTTATTTATCAAATAATCTCTCAACATTTATTTATCTATTATCTTTCTTCTATAGGTCATCTATTTTTGTCTTTGTATCCTTTTTTAAAATCTAGGTCCAGTTCTCATATGGGTCTGTATATCCATAAGTATTTATTTCCAAAATAAGCACAGTCTTGAGAACCACCTTATGTTTTTTGCTCTCAGTACCCCCTTTCCAGAATTCCAGTGGTCATTATGAAACCCAGACGGTATGCCATGGGTTGAATAGAAGCAACCAAATCCCACAGCTCAAGACCCAGGTACAGCCACCTCAGCAGAACACTAAGGAGATTTTACTATCTTTGGATGCTACTACAATTAGCTAGTCTTTGTGTTAATAGAAGTCTAGCTTTTGTGTGAACCCTGTCTTACTTGATAACTTACTTTCATTTCATGACTCACTGAGAGACAGGAGCTTGGTGTCCTGTGTGGCCATTATGTTAATATGGCCTCAGTCCACTTAGCTTGCTGTCTGTGTGTTCAAAACAACAGATATTTGTGATAGAGTAGAATGCACAGGATGGTGAGTTCTGATATCCTTACCACATATTTCTATATTTGTTAATCCAAAAGCAAAAGAACAGTTCCTTCTTGAAATATTTAGTTCTCAATTGATCATGGCTGGAGTCTTAGGAGAGACAGAAGAGTCCTTCTGTTTATATTTCTGACATTTATGAAGGTTTTCATCAAAGCATGTCTTTCAGTGCTCAAATTTCTGATTTTTTTTCACCTTAAATTTCTTTTTAATTTTTTTCTGGCGGGATTTATTATGCAGTTCAGTTTACATCCAGTTTATTAAGCATAGACTGGCCTTAAACTCAAGTTTCTTCACCTTCAGCCTGCCAAATGCTGGGAATACATGTGCACATCACTACACTTTTATTTAACCACTTTTACTTTTATTTTTAATTGAGAAAATGTTTATTTGACTCACAGTTCCATCATTGTGAGTGAGCCACAGAGATATTCAATAGAGACAGACAACTGGTCACATTGCATCCACAGTTAAAAAACAGAGACTAATGAATTCATGCTTATGCTCAGCTTGTTTTCTTCACTTTTTTTTAAAATTTTTATTTTGCAATACAATTAAGTTCTACATACAGGCACAGATTCCCTTGTTCTCCCCACTCCCGCCCCCCTCACCTTCTCCCCAGCCCGCCCCCCATTCCAATCTCCTCCAGGGCAAAGCCTTCCCCACAGACGGAGATCAACCTGGTGGACTCAGTCCAGGTAGGTCCAGGCCCCTCCTCCCAGGCCGAGCCAAGGGACCCTGCATAGGCCCCAGGTTTCAAACAGCCGACTCATGCAATGAGCACAGCACCCGGTGCCACTGCCTGGATGCCTCCCAAACAGATCAGGCCAATCAACTGTCTCACCCACTCAGAGGGCCTGATCCAGTTGGTGACCCCTCAGCCATTGGTTCATAGTTCATGTGTTTCCGTTTGTTTGGCTATTTGTCTCTGTGCTTTATCCGACCTTGGTCTCAACAATTCTCTCTCATATAAACCCTCCTCATTCTCGCTAATTGGACTCCCAGAGATCCACCTGGGGCCTAGTCATGGATCTCTGCATCCAGATCCCTCAGTAGTTGGATGAGGTTTCTAGCACGACAATTAGGGTGTTTGGCCATCCCATCACCAGAGTAGGTCAGTTCGGACTGTCTCTCGACCATTGCCAGCAGTCTGTTGTGGAGGTATCTTTGTGGATTTCTGTGGGCCTCTCTAGCACTTTGCTTCTTCCTATTCTCATGTGGTCTTCATTTACCATGGTCTCCTATTCCTTGTTCTTCCTCTCTGTTGTTGATCCAGCTGGGATCTCCCACTCACCCAAGCTCTCTTTCCCTCGACCCTCGCCCTTCACTACCCCCACTCATGTCCAGGCTGTTCATGTAGATCTCATTTCATTTCTCTGCCATTGGGCAATCCCTGTGTCTTTCTTGGGGTCCTGTTTTCCAGGTAGCCTGCCTGGTGATGTGAATAGCAGTCCAGTCATCCTTGTTCCACATCTAGTATCCTGTTATGAGTGAGTACATACCATGTTTGTCTTTCTGAGTCTGGGATACCTCACTCAGGATGATTTTTTCTAGGTCCATCCATTTGTCTGCAAACCTCATGATGTCATTGTTTTTCTCTGCTGAGTAGTATTCCATTGTGTATATGTACCACATTTTGTTTATCCATTCTTCAGTTGAAGGGCATCTAGGTTGTTTCCATGTTCTGGCTATTACAAACAATGCTGATATGAACATAGCTGAACAAGTGCTCTTGTGGTGTGGTTGAGCATTCCTTGGGTATATGCCCAAGAGTGGTATAGCTGGATCTTGGGGGAGATGGATTCCCAATTTTCTAAGAAATCGCCATATTGATTTCCAAAGTGGTTGTACAAGCTTGCATTCCCACCAGCAGTGGAGGAGAGTTCCCCTAGCTCCACATCCTCTCCAGCATAAGGTGTCTTCAGTGTTTTTGATCTTAGCCATTCTGACAGGCGTAAGGTGGTATCTCAGAGTTGTTTTGATTTGCATTTCCCTGATGATTAGGGATGTTGAGCAATTCCTTAAATGTCTTTCAGCCATTTGAGTTTCCTCTGTTGAGAATTCTCTGTTTAGTTCTATAGCCCATTTCTTAATTGGACTGTTGGGCATTTTGATGTCTAATTTCTTGAGTTCCTTATATATTCTGGATATCAGTCCTCTGTCAGATGTGGGATTGGTGAATATCTTTTCCCATTCTGTAGGCTGTTGCTTTGCTTTGTTGACCGTATCCTTTGCCCTACAAAAGCTTCTCAGTTTCAAGAGGTCCCATTGATTGATTGTTTCTCTCAGTGTCTGTGCTACTGGTGTTCTATTTAGAAAGTGGTCTCCTATGCCAATGCGTTCAAGACTACTTCCTACTTTCTCTTCTAGCAGGTTCAGAGTAGCTGGATTTATGTTGAGGTCCTTGATCCACTTCGACTTAAGTTTTGTGCACGGTGATAGATATGGATCTATTTGCAGCCTTCTACATGTTGATATCCAGTTTTGCCAGCACCATTTGTTGAAGATGCTTTCTTTTTTCCATTGTGCACTTTTGGCTTCTTTGTCAAAAATTATTTGTTCATAGGTGTGCGGATTAATGTCAGGGTCTTCAATTCGATTCCATTGGTCCACATGTCGGTTTTTATGCCAGTACCAAGCTGTTTTTATTACTGTAGCTCTATAGTACAAGTTGAAGTCAGGGATCATGATGCCTCCAGAGGTTGTTTTTATTGTACAGGATTCTTTTGGCTATCCTGGGTTTTTTGTTTTTCCATATGAAGTTGAGTATTATTCTTTCCAGGTCTGTGAAGAATTGTGTTGGTATTTTGATGGGGATTGCATTGAATCTGTAGATTGCTTTTGGTAAGATTGCCATTTTTACTATGTTAGTTCTGCCTATCCATGAGCATGGGAGATCTTTCCATTTTCTGACATCTTCTTCAATTTCTTTTTCCAGGGACTTAAAGTTCTTGTCATATATGTCCTTCACTTGCTTGGTTAGTGTTACCCCGATGTATTTTATGTCATTTGTGGCTATAGTAAAGGGTGATGTATCTCTGATTTCCTTCTCCGCTTTTTTGTCCATTGTATATAGGAGGGCTACTGATTTTTTTGAGTTGATCTTGTATCCTGCTATGTTGCTGAAGGTGTTTATAAGTTGTATCAGTTCCTTGGTGGAATCTTTGGGGTTGCTCAAGTATACTATCATGTCATCTGCAAATAGGGAAAGCTTGACTTCTTCCTTTCCAATTTGTATCCCCTTAATCTCCTTATGTTGTCTTATTGCTCTGGCTAGAACTTCAAGTACTATATTGAATAAGTATGGGGAGAGCGGACAGCCTTGCCTCATTCCTGATTTTAGTGGAATTGCTTTGAGTTTCTCTCCATTTAATTTGATGTTGGCTGTTGGCTTGCTGTAAATTGCCTTTATTATGTTTAGGTATGTTCCCTGTATTCCTGATCTCTCCAAGACCTTTATCATGAAGGGGTGTTGGATTTTGTCAAATGCCTTTTCAGCATCTAGTGAGATGATCATGTGGTTTTTTTCTTTGAGTTTGTTTATATGGTGTATCACATTGACAGACTTTCGTATGTTGAACCATCCTTGCATCCCTGGAATGAATCCTACTTGATCATGGTGGATAATTGTTTTGATGTGTTCTTGGAGTCTGTTTGCCAGTATTTTATTGAGTATTTTTGCATCAATGTTCATGAGGGAGATCGGTCTGTAGTTCTCTTTCTTTGTTGTATCCTTGTTTGTTTGGGAATCAGGGTAATTGTAGCCTCATAGAAGGAGTTTGGTAATGTTCCTTCTGTTTCTATTGAATGGAACAATTTAGAGAGTATTGGTATTAACTCTTCTTTGAAGATCTGGTAGAATTCTGCATTGAAACCATCTGGTCCTGGGCTTTTTTTGGTTGGGAGACTTTTAATGACTGTTTCTATTTCATTAGGGGTTATTGGACTATTTAAATAGTTTATCTGGTCTTGATTTAATTTAGGTATGTGGTAACTATCCAGAAAATTATCCATTTCTTTTAGGTTTTCCAGTTTTGTGGATTAGAGGTTTTTGAAGTATGACCTGATGATCCTCAATGTCTGTTGTTATGCCCCCCTCTTCATTTCTGATTTTGTTGATTTGGATGCTCTCTCTCTTTCTTTTGGTTAGTTTGGATAAGGGCTTGTCTATCTTGTTTATTTTCTCAAAGAACCAACTCTTGGTTTCATTAATTTTTTGTATTGTTCTCTTTGTTTCTATTTTATTGATTTCAGCTCTCACTTTGATAATTTCCTGGCATCTATTTTTCCTGGGAGACTTTGCTTCTTCCTGTTCTAGAACTTTCAGGTGTGCTGTTAAGTCACTAGTGTGAGATTTCTCCAGCTTACTTATGTGGGCGTTTAGTGCTATGAATTTCCCTCTTAGTACTGCTTTCATAGTGTCCCATAGGTTTGGATATGTGGTGTCTTCATTTTCGTTGATCTCTAGGAAGCCTTTAATTTCTTTCTTTATTTCTTCCTTAACCCATTGGTGATTCAGGTGGGTATTGTTCAGTTTCCATGAGATTGTAGGTTTTCTGTAGTTTTTGTTGTTGTTGAAATCCAACTTTAGACCATGGTGGTTTTATAGAACACAGGAGGTTATTCCAATTGTTTTGTATCTGTTTAGATTTGTTTTGTGACCAAGTATGTGGTCGATTTTAGAGAAGGTTCCATGGGGTGCTGAGAAAAAGGTATTCTTTTTTGTTAGGATGGAATGTTCTGTAGATGTCGATTAAGTCCATTTGAGTCATGACATCAGTTAAGTCTTTTATTTCTCTGTTAAATTTCGATTTGGGGGATCTGTCCAGTGGTGAAAGTGGGGTGTTGAGGTCTCCCACTATTAATGTGTGGGGTTTTATATGTGATTTAAGCTTTAATAATGTTTCTTTTACATATGTGGGTGCCCTTGTGTTTGGGGCATAAATGTTCAGAATTGAGACTTCATCTTGGTGGATCTTTCCTGTGATGAGTATGTAATGCCCTTCTTGATCTCTTTTGATTGATTTTAGTTTGAAGTCTATTTTGCTGGATATCAGGATGGCTACACCCGCTTGTTTCTTAAGACCATTTGATTGGAAAGTCTTTTCCCAGCCTTTTATTTTTAGGTAGTGTCTATCTTTGAATTTGAGATGTGTTTCTTGTATGCAGCAGAAAGATGGGTCCTGCTTTCGTATCCATTCTGTAAGCCTATGTCTTTTTATAGGTGAATTAAGTCCATTGATATTGAGGGATATTAATGTCCAGTGATTGTTCATTCCTGTTATTTTTTGGTGGTGATGTGTGTGTACTTTTCTTCGTTGGGGTTTACTGCTGTGGCTTTATCTATTGCCTGCGTTTTCGAGGGTGTATCTGACTTCCTTAGGTTGGAATTTTCCTTCTAGTGCTTTCTGTAGGGCTGGGTTTGTGGATAAATATTGTTTAAATCTGGCTTTGTCCTGGAATGTCTTGTTCACTCCATCTATGATGATTGAAAGTTTTGCTGGGTATATTAGTCTAGGCTGACATCCATGGTCTCTTAGTGTCTGCATTACATCTTTCCAGGACCTTCTGGCTTTCAAAGTCTCCACTGAGAAATCGGGTGTTATTCTGATAGGTTTGCTTTTATATGTCACTTGCCCTTTTTCCTTTGCTGCTCTTAATATTCTTTCTTTATTCTGTACGTTTAATTGCTTAATTATTATGTGGCGAGGGGACTTTTTTGGGGGGTCTAGTCTGTTTGGTGTTCTATAGGCTTCCTGTATCTTCATAGGCATTTCCTTCTTTAAGTTGGGAAAGTTTTCTTCTATGATCTTGTTGAATATATTTTCTGTGCCCTTGAGTTGGTATTCTTCTCCTTCTTCTACCCATATTATTCGTAGGTTTGGTCTTTTCATGGTGTCCCAAATTTCTTGGACATTTTGGTTCATGACTTTGTTGACTTTAGTGTTTTCTTTGACTGATGAATCTATTTCTTCTATTGTATCTTCAACGCTAGAGATTCTCTCTTCCATCTCTTGCATTCTGTTGATTATACTTGCATCTGAAGTTCCCAATCGTTTTCTCAGATTTTCTATTTCCAGCATTCCCTCTGTTTGTGTCTTCTTCATTTTTTCTATTTCCCTTTTCAGGTCTTGGACTTTTTCCTTCCTTTGTTTCATTGATTTTTCTTGATTTTCTTTCAGTATTTTATTGTTCTCTTCCAGGACTTTTTTGATTTCTTCTAATTTGTTTGCCCTTTCCTCCAGTTGTTTACAGCGTTCTTCACATTTTTTGTCTTTTCCTCTACACGAGCCTCTAGCTTCTTCATGATGACATTCATAAGGCTATTTTCTTCTGCTTCTTCCAATTTCTGATGTTCAGGTCTAGGTGTTGGAGGAGGGCTAGGGCCTGGTGATGGTGTATTGCTATTCATTTTGTTGTATGTGTTTCTGCCTTGACGTCTGCCCATCTCCTTGTGGTTCGTTCTTGGCCTTATCCGCACACTTGGTTCAGACAGAGCTGACAGATTCAGGAAGTCTCTCTCTCTTGTCCAGATGGGAGCTCTCTTGTCCATATTGGAAGTCTGGGGCAGGATGGGAGCTCTTGTTCAGAAGGGAAGTCCGGGGGAGGATGGGTGCTCTTCTCTCTCTCTCTCTCTCTCTCTCTCTCTCTCTCTCTCTCTCCTCCAGATGGGAAATCCGGGGCAAGATGGGAGCTGGGGGCCAGCCTCTAAGTTTCAAGAAGAGGCTTGGGGCTCGGGCGGATGGGCGTGGGTTCAGGGCGTGGAGACTGCAGGGTCTGCCAGGGGTCTTGGAGAAGGGGATCCTTCCCGGTGGGGCTAGAAGGGAACTTGCCCAGTGACCAGAACCTGGGGCCAAGTTGGACAGGTCTTCCCGAGTGGCTGGTGCCCAGGTATGGGGTTGGGGGCAAGTTAGGGGACTCACCTGTGCTTCAGAAGGGAAGTCCAGGGCAAGATGGGAGGTGGGAGCTGGGGCCGGCCTCTAAGTCTCAGGAAGAGGCTTGGGGCTCAGGTGGATGGGGGTGGGGGCAGGGCGTGGAGACTGCAGGGTCTGCCAGGGGTCTTGGAGAAGGGGATCCTTCCCGGTGGGGCTAGAAGGGAACCTGCCCGGTGACCAGAACCTGGGGCCAAGTTGGGCAGGTCTTCCCCGGAGTGGCTGGTGCCCAGGGATGTGGTCGGGGGCAAGCTAGGGCACTCACCTGTGCTTCAGAAGGGAAGTCCGGGGCAAGATGGGAGCTGGGGGCTGGCCTCTGTGCTTCAGAAGGGAAGTCCGGGGCAAGATGGGAGCTGGGGGCCGGCCTCTAAGTCTCAGGAAGAGGCTTGGGGCTCAGGCGGATGGGCGTGGGGGCAGGGCGTGGAGACTGCAGGGTCTGCCAGGGGTCTTGGAGAAGGGGATCCTTCCCGGTGGGGCTAGAAGGGAACTTGCCCAGTGACCAGAACCTGGGGCCAAGTTGGACAGGTCTTCCCGAGTGGCTGGTGCCCAGGTATGGGGTTGGGGGCAAGTTAGGGGACTCACCTGTGCTTCAGAAGGGAAGTCCAGGGCAAGATGGGAGGTGGGAGCTGGGGCCGGCCTCTAAGTCTCAGGAAGAGGCTTGGGGCTCAGGTGGATGGGGGTGGGGGCAGGGCGTGGAGACTGCAGGGTCTGCCAGGGGTCTTGGAGAAGGGGATCCTTCCCGGTGGGGCTAGAAGGGAACCTGCCCAGTGACCAGAACCTGGGGCCAAGTTGGGCAGGTCTTCCCCGGAGTGGCTGGTGCCCAGGGATGGGGTCGGGGGCAAGCTAGGGCACTCACCTGTGCTTCAGAAGGGAAGTCCGGGGCAAGATGGGAGCTGGGGGCCGGCCTCTGTGCTTCAGAAGGGAAGTCCGGGGCAAGATGGGAGCTGGAGGCCGGCCTCTAAGTCTCAGGAAGAGGCTTGGGGCTCAGGCGGATGGGCGTGGGGGCAGGGCGTGGAGACTGCAGGGTCTGCCAGGGGTCTTGGAGAAGGGGATCCTTCCTGGTGGGGCTGTGCTTCAGAAGGGCTGTTTTCTTCACTTTTAACCAGTTCAGGATATCTCACTTAGGGAATTCTCTTATTATTTAAATAGTGGGCAGGTCTTCTCATACCAATTAAACTAAACAGGTAAAATTTTGTCAGACATGCTCATAGACCAACTCTTTGTGATTTAGACCAATTCTCTGTCAGACTCTGTTTTGAAGTGATTCTAGATTATGGCAAGTTGACTTTTAAAATATATATAACAATAGCAGAAAAATTAAGATAACACTACCATTTACAATTGCCAAAAATATTTAGACTCAAGTCTTACCACTTTATCAGTTAGATACACCAACCAATCATGAGAATACATGTGAAAAAGGACTGTTAGTCTTCAGCACACCATGGATACAGTTGCATATTCATGTTTATTGATCTACTAGGTAATCACAGCGTGTTGTGAGTTTATTTGCATAATAGTCATGTCATGTTTAGAAACCAGACTTTCACAACACTCTTCCCCATACTCTGGATCTTACATTCTTTTCACTGGGTCCTCTTTTGTGTTGTTTTCTGAGTCCTGGAAGAGGTTTATGTAGATGTTTCAAGATTACTGTTCCTCTGAGAGGCTAGGGAAATGAGAGAGCATTGAATATGACCAAAATACAATGTATACATATATAAAATTTCTTTCCAATTAAAAATTCTTATATTAAGAAGATTTCTACTTTCCTTCCAATGACTTTTTTTCTAGTTTTCTCTCTCTCTTACACACACACACACACACAAACACACATATCATCCCTTACTCTCTCTCTCACAGTCATATACAGATTGACACATATGTTTACAGATGTCATAATGAAACACAATACATAGTATGCTAACTTAAAAAGTTAATAAAAATCTAAAATATTACTTTTAAATACAGTTTACACATATAAAAATATGCAGTATTTACCTTTCTGAATCTGACTTATTTTGCTAAACATAATGATTTCCTGTTGCTTCCATATTCTTGCATTTGATTTATAGTGCATAAAATTTATTAAGTCCCATGACCTTTGAAAACACCTCTCTGCTGCTTTCATGGAAGGCCACTTGGATTAAAGAGACTTCAAATAAAATTCCATCTTCAGATTCTCACAGTTCCTGTATCCTTAACGCTTGGGACGTTGAAGCTGAAGCGGGACGTGCACAAGTTGGAAGATACTTAGTGAGTCCCTTTATCAAATAACAGACAGACAGACAGGGAGGCAGGCAGGTAAACACACACACACACACACACACACACACACATACACATACACACACAGATGCATCTCACAGTCACAGCATGAAAATGCAAAAGAGAACATATGGCACAGTATCCTCATTGTTCTTTGTTTTGCTTTGGTTTTTGGTTTTTCAATTTGAAAGAAGCTATAGCCATTTGGGAAGTGGTACACTCAACTGAGAAAACTCTTCCACATGATTACCCCTATGTAAGTCTGTTGGCCATTGTCGTCCTAAATTGTTCAAGAAAGTAGGCTGAGCCAGACATGAGGAACAATCCAGTATGTGGTGAATCTTCATTTCATCTGCTTCTGTTCCTGCCTTCAGATTCCTGTCTTTGCTTCCCTCGGGAAATTGTGACCAGGAATATGTAAGATATGTCATCCAAATAAGCTCTTACCTCAATGAGCTTTTGGTCATGGGGTTTTATCACAGTAAATGGAAACCATATATAATATTGGTAGTGTGTACATAAGTTGTGTGACTCCTTTTCAGGAGATATATGCATTCATCTGTTGATCCCAGATATGGTACCAATGACAGGTCAAATAAATGATCCTTTTAGGTCTATTTTACTGAACTACTGTGTTTATTAGAATTACTTACAGAATCATGATGTTATGGGTCTGGTTTTGTTCAGAGCTTCACCAGTCTGAGCATTTATACTTTTTTTGTTCCACAAAGTATTGCTTTTTTTAGAATAAAAATATTGCTACTTATTTTAAGATCTGTTTAATACAGTAAGATTTTGACAGTTTCTGTCTTTCTGTTGTATGTGTTTTATACATCTGAGTGTTTCTTTTTTGACATTAAGGATTTTTAGTGTACAAAATAATGGTGCCATGATATTTTCATACATACATACTGTCCCTTGCTCACATCTCCTCCCCTACTATCTTCTCTGCTCCTCTTTCTCATCTCAGAACTCAGTTTCTATCCCCAAAATTCTCCCATTTCTTCTGCTTTTATAACACAAACTCAGAAAGACAGATTGTCTGAATTCACCATGAGAAAGTAAACATACATTTCATGTTACACACACACACACACACACACACACACACACACACTCACTCACATTTAAATTTAGATTATGCATATGAAAGAAAATGTCATATTTATTTTTCTTTTCCTAACTTATTTTACTTAACTTGATGACCCCCAGTGCTATCCACTATCCTTCAAATGGCATAACTTCATTATTCTTTATGACTGCATAAAAATCCATTTGAGATATGTGTACCACATTTCTTAACCCACTCATCTGCTGCCAGGCATCTAGCCTGGTTCCCTTGAATACTGTGAACACTGTGGCAATCGACGTGTGTGCAAGTATTATCAGCTTTCAGTTTTAGATACCTTTAGGTACACACCAAGGAGTTATTACTGATCTTTACTACATCATTTTTCCTCCTCAGATCAGGTTTTTATTTTCAGAAAAATTTTAACAATATCATTTTAAAATTTAAAAATACCAATTTTAGTTATATCCATGTATATGTACATTTGTATGTTCACATAACGCATTAGATCCCCTGGAACTGGAGTTATAGTTGGTTGTGAGCCACCACACATGGGTAACAGGAACTGAACCCAGGTCCTCTTCTACATCACAAGCACTCTTAACTTCTGAGCCATTTCACTAGCCCTACTCTCAGTAGGTTTTCAAGCTATCATTTTCAGTGTGTATGCTGTGCAGGGCAGGATAATCAACTGTAGGTCTTGTGTAAGCCATCTGAGTACTCTACCAATGAGTCAAATCCCCAGGCTTTTTTAAAGACATGATTTATCTGTGTAGCCCAGGCTGATGCATGAACTCAAACTTGTGTGCAATACAATGCCTGGAATTAATCTCTATTTCTTAAAGACATTTTTGATAGAAACCATTTGACCAAATGTGGTGTGACTGAAAAAAGATTAAATAGGAATCATGCAAAATGAATGTACACATGGTGTTCTTTTTGGTGCCAATTTCCCTTACAGTCACTTAACTGCATTATAAACTTCCAGTTTAATTCAATATCATCTTACTGAATTCAGATAGGCAAATGTAGCAGAAGGGCTTGCATCTTTAGAAACCCCAAGACATGCAGAGCAGGTCAGCAGCTCTGTTAACAGCTGGGTATCCAGCAGCAAAGTAAAGTCACCAGATAATCATAGATCTCAATGGTACCTTTAACATTGCTGCAGTACTTTACCAAACTAAAAGTGAAGGTGTCTGTCAAACTAGAACTCAGGTCACCTAAATAACACCTTATGTATGACACCATATCTCCCAAGGGCATTAGATGAGTGTTTGTGATAAAACTAATTATGGATCTCACAATATTCAGCATAATGTTCAGTTTGCCTGTTTGATTTCTCTATTATTCCATCATCCATATCTGTCAATCTATCAATCTATCAATCCGTCTATCTATCTATCTATCTATCTATCTATCTATCTATCTATCTATCATCTATCTGTATTTTATCATCAACTAATATATAATGTAATCATCTATATATATATCATAAGCCTCTCATCTATTTACCTATCTATGTATCTACATCTATATTTATAAGACTATCTATCTATCTATCATCTATCTATTTATCTATCTATCTATCTATCTATCTATCTATCTATCTATCTATCTATGTATCTATCAATCAATCATCTATATGTCATATATTTTTCATCTATTTATATATCACCTATCTACCTAGCTTACATCCAATATCTGTTATCATTTGTACTGACTAGTATTATGTTAACTTGACATAGAAACTAGAGTTATCTGAAATGGGGGAACCTTAACTGAAAAAAATGCCTTCATGAGCTCCAGCTGTAAGGCATTGTCTAAATTACTTTTGATGGGGGCTGGCCCAGCCCATTGTGGGTGGTGCCATGCATGAGTTGGTGGTCATTGCGTCTTATAAGAAAGCAGGTTGAACAAACAATTAAGAGCAAGCTAATTATCAGCACCCATAGATGACCTCTACATTAACTTCTGCCTCCAGGTTCTACCCTGTTTTAGTGCCTGAGCTGACTTCCTTTGATGATGAACAGCAATATTGAAGTGTAAGCTACATAGGCCCTTTTCTCCTCAACTTGTTTTTATTTGTTATGGTGTTTCATTGCAGCAATAGAAACCCTAATTAATAAATCATTTACCTATCTCTTATTCACATTTCCAATTTCATTCTTTCCTATTTACCTGTATATACACATACATGAGTCTTATACATATAAACATATAAAGGCTAAATTATATAAAGTTCTGTTTGATATTGTTGGAATGAATTATTTCCTTTTTTAGATGTTAGCCAACTTATTTTTTAATTTTTATATTTTGTGAATGGATGATTCACCTGCAGGAATGTCTGTGTACCATGTGGGTACCTGGTGCCTGTAGAGGCCAGAAGATAGCACTTGATCCTCTGGAGTTGGAATTACAGGTGGTTGTAAGCGGCCACATGGGTATTTGAAATTGAACCCAGGTCCTCTGGAAGAGCAGCCAGTGTGTTTAACTACAGGGCTATATTTCCTGTCCTGAAAATAACTTTTTTTTTCTAATAAGTGAAATCTTCTTAATTTAATATTACCAGTTTATTCTCAAACTGAAGATACAACATCTTAATCTAAAAATTATGTAATCACTCCCAAAATATTTGGGGTCAGTCACAACAAGGGAGTCAGTTTTACCAGCATTGGTAAAAGTAGTTTTGATTGTGTTAAAATCCATAGACTTACTGGACAAAGTAGAGGACAAAATAGAGTCTCTCTCTTTCTATACCTTCTCTTCGCCCTTGCCTTTTACTGGACAATTTTATCATTTGGGGATACTTATTCCCTTCTTTGTATTTATATTTTTAAATGAAATAATTATTTTTCCAGTCCAATCATAGTGTCTGCTCCCTGCCTCCTTTTCTCCTTGTTCCTTCCCCAACCTCCCCTCTTACCCTCATCTTCTCCTCCTCCTTTTTCTTCAGAAAATGGTAGGTCTCCCAAATATCAGACAGCCATGGCACACCAAGCTGCAGTAAGATTGTTAGGCACCTTATTCTTATTAAGGCTGGACTAGCAACCCAGTAGGGAGAAAGAGCCCCAAAAGCAGGTAGCAGATTTGGGGAGAGCCCCTGCTTTCACTATTAGGAGTCCCACAAGAAGATCAAGCTACAGAACTGTAACATATAGGCAGAGAGCCTGTGTCAATATCATGCAAGAACTCTGACTGTTGGTTCAGGATCTGTGAGCCTCTCTGAGCCCAGATTAGTTTAATTTGTGGGATTTTTTATTCTCCTTTATCCCTCAGACTCCCACAATCCCTCCTCTTTTACCACAGGATTCCCTCAGATTTGCCTAATGTTTTGCTGTGGGTCTTGGCATCTGTTTTCCTTAGTTGCTGAGTGAGTCTCTCTGATGACAATTGGGTGAGGCACCAGTCTCCGAGTATAGCAGAATGCCATTAGGAATCATTTCATTGGTTTCTTTTTTCACCAGCCATGTTTTTACACTAAGTCCCCAGGCTGTCAGGCATCCTGTTCTTCCAAGTAGTGTCAGGGGTTGGGCTCTCTCTCATCATAAATGGGTCACAAGCTGGATCAGACATGGGTTGTCCACTCACTTAATTTCTGTGTCACCTTAACTCCAGCACATCTTGTAGGCCAGGAAAATTGTAGGTCAGAGGTTATGTAGCTGGGTGGGCATTCCAGTTGCTAAAAGTCATGCTTGGTTACAGGAGATGGCTGGTTCAAGCTCCGAATCCTCCAGTGCTAGGAGTCTTAGCTAGGGTCACCCTAAAGATACCTGGGAGTTTCCTTTGCATTAATTTTATAGCTCATCCCAGAGATGACCCTGAATCCAGTTGTCTCTCCAAGTACTCTCTCCCTCCATTCGTTCCCTACTATATCCCTGCTTTTCCCGTGCCCACACCCCTTTCCAGACTCCTCACTCCATCCACTTGTGATGTACATTCTATTTTCCATTCATAGTTGTATCTATTTACTTGATCTCTCCTTGTTACTTAGCTTCTTTGGGTCTGTAGATTATAGAATGGTTATCCCTTATTTTATGAATAACATCCACTTATGAGTGAGTACATACCATGTTTGTCCTTCTGGGTATGGGTTACCTCACTCAGGATGATCTTTTCCAGTTCCATCTATTTGCTGGCAAGTTTCATGATGCCATTATTTTTAACAGTTGAGTAATAATCCATTGTGTAATGTACCACATTTTCTTTATCTGTTCTTCATTTGATTGACATCTAGGTTGTATCCAGTTTTTAGCTTTTATGAAGAAAGATGCTATGAACATATTTGAGCAAGTGTTCTTTTACTACATTAGACAGACTTTTGGGTATATGCACAGGGGTGGTATAGATGTGTCTTGAGGTAGGTGAATTCCTAATTTTCTGAGAAAGCACTATATTGATTTTCAAAGTGGATAGTGGCTGTACAAGTTTGCACTTCCACCTGCAGTGGAGCTTGCCCCACACCCTCTCCATCATGATCTGTTATTTGTGTTTTTGATCTTAGCCATTCTTAGGTTTGATCTTAGGTGTGAGACGGAATCTCAAAGTCATTTTGATTTTCATTTCCTAATGGCTAAGGGTGTTGAACATTTCTTTATGTGCTTCTCAGCCTTCTGAGATTCCTTTGTTGAGAATTCTCTGTTTTGATCTATACCCCATTTTTAAATGGGATTATTTGATTTTTTGATGCCTAGTTTCTTTTTTTTTAATATATTTTGGAAATCAGCCACCTGTCAAATGTGGAGTTGCATGTGTTTGCCTCTTATTTTTCTGGAGCTTTCAGATATGCTGCTTTGTTGATAGTATGAGATCTCTCTAATTTCTTTATGAAGACACTTAGAACTTTCCTCATAGCACCACTCTCGTTGTGTCCCATAAGTTTGGGCATGTTGTGTATTTATTTCCATTTATTCTAAGAAGTCTTTAATTTCTTTCTTCATTTCTTTCTTGACCCTATTGTGGTTCAGTAGAGAGTTGTTCAGTTTCCATGAGTTTTTAGGCTTTCTGTTCTTTTTGTTGTTGTTGAAGTCTAGCTTTAACACATGACAGTCTGATAGGATGTGGGGGTGTATTTAAATTTTCTTGTATCCATTCAGACTTGCTTTGTAACCTAGTATAAAGTCAATTTTGGAGAAGATGTGTTTAGAAGAAAATTGATTCTTTGGATTTGGGTGTAATGTTCTGTAGATATCTTTTGGATCCATTAGGTTCATAAAGTCAATTATTGTCATTATGTCTCTTTTTAGTGTTTGTCTGGATGACACATCCATTGGTAAGAGTGGTGTATTGAAGTCTTCTGTAATTAATGATTGAAGTTCAATGTGAGAGCCAAGCTTTAATTTTATTTCTTTTACAAAGGTGTGTGCCCTTGTTTTTGGGGCATAAATATTAAGATTTGCAGTGTCTTGTTTGTGGATTTTTCCTTTAATAAGTTTAAACTGTCCTTCTCCATCTCTTTTGATTAATTTTGGGTCTATTTTGTTTCATATTAGAATAGCCACACCATCTTACTTATTAGTTTAATTTACTTGGAAAACCTTTTTTCAACCTTTTACTCTGAGGTAATATCTATGTTTTTTGTTGAGGTGTGCTTCTTGTATGCAGCAGAAGGATGATTCATGTTTCCATATCCATCCTGTTAGCCTGTGTGTTTTTATTGTCGAGTTGAGTCCATAGATATTGAGAAATATTAATGACTACTGGTTGTTAATTCCTGTTATTATATTCTTGCTATTGTAGGTAGGGTTTTTGTGTGTGTGTGTGTGTGTGTGTGTGTGTGTGTGTGTGTATGTGTGTGTGTGTGTGAGTTGTGTGTTTGTGTGTTTCTTCTTTGGGTTTTGCTGGTGTGTTATTATTTATTGTCTGTATTTTCATGAATATACTTTCCTAGGTTTGAGTTTTCTTGCTAATATTGTCTGTAGGGCTGAATTTGTGGATAGTGTTTACATTTAACTTTGCAATAAAATATCTTGTTTTTTCCCATTTGGTGATGATTGAAAGCTTTCTTGGGTATTGTAGTCTGGGCTGACATCTGTGGTGTCTTAGTGTCTGCAAAGCCATCTTTTCCAGATCTTCTGGCTTTTATAGTTTCCATTAAGAAGTTGGCTATGATTCTAATAGGTCTGCCTTTATATGTTACTTGACTTTTTTCTTTGAACCTTTTAATATTATTTATTTGTTCTGTATTTTTAGTGTTTTGATTATTATATGGTATGGGTAATTTTCTTTTTGGTCTAATCTATTTGATGTTCTGTAAGCTTCATGTACCTTTACAGGCATGTTCTTCTTTAGGTTGGGAAAATGTTCTATGATTTTCTTGAATAAGTTTTCTGAGGCTTTGAGCTGGGATTCTTTTCCTTCTTCTATCCCTATGATTCTTAGGTTTGGCACTTTCATAGTACCCCAGATTTCCTGGATGTTTTGTGTTCAGAATGTTTTAGATTTAACATTTTCTTTGACTGATTAATCTATTCCCTCTATTATTTGCTCTATGCCTGAGATTCTCTATTCCATCTCTTATATTCTGCTTGTGATGCTTACATGTGTAGTTCCTGTTCACTTACCCAGATTTTCTATTTCCAGATTTCCCTGCTTTTGTGTTTTCTCTTTTGATTCCATTTCCATTTTCATGTCTTGAATGGTTTCATTCACCTGTTTTTTTTTCTGTTAAATTTCTTGGCATTATTTATGAGATTTATTTATTTCATCCAATTTTTATTTGTCTTTTCCTCAATTTCCTTAAGGGTTTTTTTTATTTCCTCTTTAGGGACTGCTATCATCTTCATAAAGTTGGTTTTGAGGTCATTTTTCTTATGCTTCCCCTGGCTTGCAATGTTTAGGACTTGCTATTGTAAAATAGCTGGGCTCCAGTGGTACCATGTTGCCCTTTCTGCTGTTGATTGTGTCCTTATACTGGCATTTTGGCATTTGGTTCTTGGATGATCATAAGTCTACATGTTGGTTCCTGAGTTTGCCAAAACTCTTGATGTTTTACTGGAGGTCAGACTGTTTCTAATAATCCAAGATAATACACCATCCATTGCCTTCTCACACACCTTACATCATGCCCAAAAGCCCCAGACTGCAGCCTCTCTCCTGGGTTCCATTTTCCAGCCTATAAATTCAGTAGGGGAGCCGGGCGGTGGTGGCACATGCCTTTAATCCCAGCACTCGGGAGGCAGAGCTGGGCGGATCTTGCAATAATGCTCTGGCATAGGCGATTATGGACCCAGTGAGAAACTGTCCCTGATTGTAGAGAGTAGTCAGTGATCTTACTGATCCAGAAGCCCAAGTAGCAACAACATCTGATCTCAAAACAAAGGATGAAAGCTAGTCAAATAGCAGAAATTGACATCAAGGTCATCCAGTACAGGATTGCTACTGATTTGCCCAACTTCATTCTCAGGCTAGACTAAATAGTAAAGGTCTATTTCCAACCAAAGAACTTCTGCATGTGGCAGAGGAGGTGCTTCTCTTCAATACACAGGTGTGTTTGTGCCAGAACTTATACATGATTCAGAGAAGTCAAACATTAACAGAGAACAACGGTGAGGTTCTGGTAGTGAGCACAGAGGAAAGGAAGACCTATGGAGCCCATAATAAATAATTCACAGTAGTATTTTTAACTAAGTGACAGAATTATAAGAAACCATGACTAAAGATTTGGAGCTATGACCCACAAATGAGGGGAAAAATGCTGCAATTTTTTTCTGGATCTGGGTTACCTCACTCAGTATAATATTTTGTAGTTTCATTTATTTTTCTGAAATTTTCATGGTTTCATTGTTACTTACCACTGAATACTATTCCAAGGTGAACATGTAACATATTTTTGTTATCCATTCAACTGCTGAAAGACATTTAGGTTGTTTCCTAATCCTAACTATTGAGAACAGAGCAGCAAAGAACAAGACTGAAAAAGCATCCATGCCTTAGACTGTAAGGTTATTTGGATAAATTCCAATGGGTAGAAATGATGCAAAGATAGTTTTCATGTATGAAAGTCTCAAGCAATTAAATTTAAAAGAAAAGTATTTTATAAAACAATAACATGATCTAACTAACTATGTAGAAAAGAAACTGTTAGAATATTTTATACTATTTGGAAATGAATCATTGAACAACATAAAAATTTTGTAACATCCCTTTTAGGTAAATAATACAACTACTGAATTGGAAAATGTGTGGGCTAGCCTGATGTCTAAGTAGGAAAGGATCTTGCTGCCATGCCTGACTCTCTGGAATCCATTGCTGAGACTCATGTGGTGAGAGGAGATAGATAACTGATTCCAGAAGGTTGTTCTTTGACCTCCACATTTGTGCCATACAACATGTATATACAATACAATACACACACACACATACACACACACGCACACACACATTCATGTAGGTGCACATGGGAGTGTCTCAAGTAAATGCAAAATTTAAAAAAGTTAATAGTGTTTCAATAATATACTTGATTCAATAGGAGAATGAGTGAGCTTACATCAGACATTATACAACCTGATGGATAAATACAGAAACTGAATGAAGACATAATGAAGAATGACAGGATTTTTTGATACTACCCAAATACCAAATTATAAGTCATAAAAAATCAAGAATGTGTAAAGAAATAGAGAGATTTCCTTGGATTTGGATGGGAGGGAATGGAATTAGGATGAGTTTAGGCAGGAGATGAATGTAACTAATATACATTGTGTTCTCAAAAAATAATAAAATGTTAAAAGAAGAAATAATAGCGCTAATAAAAATAAACCGATAAAAATGTAGAGAAGAAAGTATAGAGCATTCTTGAATATGGAGTAAATCTTACATGGTCAAGAATAAAAAGATCAAGTGACACAAAAGAAATTCAACCCAAATAATAATGACCAGAGAGCATATAATTCTAATAAGAGATCCTAACATCAGAATGATAAAAGAAGCAAAGAACACACGAGGGACTTCCAATACAGCTCATGGCAGACTTCTGAGCAAAGACCCACAGGCCTCAAGAGGTTCAGGATAAAATATTCAATACGGTAAGTTGAAAAAAGTAAGAGAGACACTGCCTATAAATGTCAGCAATACTGACCTTCAGAAATGGGGAAAATTAATTTCTTAGAAAAATAGTAGCAGACAGAGTTCATCACAATAAGCACAGGAAATGCTATGAAGTTAAACTGAAAGAAAAGGCTGCTAATGAGTTACGTGAAAACATATTCATGTAGAAAAAGCAAAAGCAGCTCAGTAAATGCAAGCCAATATAAGAGTTTGCAATAGTGTGCTGGTGTTTGTAGCACAGATGTTTGAAGAAAAAGTAATAATAACTTCAGTGGTTTGTCAAGTGACACACATATTCAAAAAGTCATAAATTATAACATCAAAATCTCAAAATATGTGGGGGTGGTCACGTGAGATGTAACAAAAGAGAAGATTTTTTTATTTGAAAATATTGATTATCCTCCAGGTGTTATAGACCACTCTTTTAATCAAAGCACTTGGGTGTTTGAGGCAGGGCAATATCTGAATTCATGGGCAGCCTACTGTACAAAGTGACTTTTAGGATAGCAGGGCTCCACAGCAAAACCCTGCCTCAAAGAGCCTCCATGGGGCTGGAATAGGCCCTCTGCATAAGCAAGACAGTTTTGTAGCTTGATCTGCTTAAGGGGCCCCCTGGCAGTAGGATCAGTATCCAACCCTGGAGCAAGAGCTGGCTATTTAGAGCATACTACCTATGGTGGGACACCTTGCACAGCCTTGATGCAGGAGGAGGGGCTTGGACTCGACTCAACTGAATGTACCAGGCTCTGCTGACTCCCCATGGGATGCCTTACCTTGTCAGAGGAGGGAATGAGGGGTGGGTTTTCCAGGGGAGAGACTGGGGAACAGGAGGAAGAATGAGAGGGGATCTGTGGTTGGTATGTAAAATGAATAAAAAATTATTAATAATAAAAAGGAAAGACCATAAAAAATTTATCTGGTCAAAGTTGATGCCTAACTCAGCCAGGGGCAGTTTCTGAGAGATTCTGGGAGAGAACTGAGAGGCAGGTTTCTAGTGTCTTACCTTTGAAGTTCAGAAAACTCACCAAGGAGTCACTCACAAGAGCCACCAGCCAACATTCTGTGATGCTTTTTCTCCTGTCAGAATGAAACTTATCTATTGGGAAGGGTAGTATCTCAAGGTTTTAAGAATAGACTCACCTGCTTGTACCAAGGTCCTCAAGATTAGGAAGAAGCCTGGAAAGAAAAACTCATGATGGATCATCTATCCCTTTCCAATAGCCTGGTGATCTGACCTACCTTTTCTTGTTGGGCCTCTGTACAGTAGATTCAGGGACCATTTAGTTAAGATAAACTCATGCACCAAAATCCACCATGGATGCCAGTGTTTTTGCTGTGAGTGGATCCAGCCTCCCAGGACAGTATTTCCATCCTGTTACTCCACACCCCCCATTCCCAGCAGGACTCACCAGTACACACAAGATTCATGAGTTGTCTGTACAGCATGGTGCTGCTTTAGCTGACAAGAGGCAGATCCAGAATAAAACTTACAGGATGCCCTGAGAGGCTTGAAGCATCTACCTGACCACAGCACGCAAAGATTACCAACAGAGCACATCCGCCCTCACACTTACATTTATTGACTTTTTTCCACACAGGGTTTTTCTGTAGTTCTGGCTATTCTAGAATGCATTTGTAGGTAGTCCGGGCTGGCCTGAATTCAAAGGTCTACCCTAGAGGGTCTCTCATGGGCTTGGATTAAAGGTGTGTGTCCCCATCCCAGACATCAAAAGTGCTCCCTCCTTTTACTATGGCTTTAGAGGACCACAGTGTCTTGGAAATAGTTCAGATTTCAGCTCTTCAGCCACGGCATTTACCATGACTACAACTGTGTTTTGTATCCTGGACCCAATACATTTTATTCCAAATAATCAAATTTGATTATGGTTCTAAACATTTGCATATTGTTACTTTTTAAATCTGAGACTCCTTGCATCCTCTTGTGTTCTTTGTAACATGTGCAATGAGGATTCATGTTATAACAGCAATCCCAATATGTCAATCTATATGATTATGCTGGTAATAATCTAGGGTCAGGTTATACTTGTTCAGTTTCTTATTTGATTAATTGTGTGGTTTCTCTAGAATAATAAAATTGTACATATTTTCAAAAATCAAAGAAATAAAGCAAGTATGGTTTTGCTTTAACTGAAATTTGTTTTAATACCTAGTGTTTAGAGTCTTTAAAAGTTTCATTTTAAATTATGTGTGAATATGTACATGTTCTGTGTGATTATGTACATGTGATTGCTGGTATCTTGTTAGGCTAGAAGAAGGCATTGATTGGATCCCCTGGAACTGGATCTCAGTTGTGAGATTCCTGCTGTGGGCATTGGAAACTGAAGTTGGGTTCTCTGCAAGTGCGGAACACATTGTTCACCTCTGAGAGATCTGTCCACCTCTTATCATGCTTTACCCCAAGTCCCAGATATATACTTACTATGTTGTGTTGTTTCACTTCATTGTTGAATGGTTGACATAGACATCTGAGAATATCTAATATGTTCAATTTGACAAGTTGTTTCTGCGTTTTTTCAGACAGTTTTATTTTACAGGGCTTATCCCTGACTCTATAGCACTTGTTTTTTACTTCAGTAGGACATGTTAAATAAACGACAATGAATCTAAATTGTATCTGAAGTTTTCCTGTTCCTGCTCAGCTCCCACAGCCCTGTGGCTGCTTAGACCTAAGTAAACACACAGAGGTTTATGTTAATTAAAATTGTATGGCTTAATGGCTCAGGCTTCTTGCTAGCTAGATCTTACATCTTAAATTAACCCATTTCTACAAATCTACACCTTGACACATGGCTTGTGGTGTATTGGTATCTTTACATCTTGCTTCTCATGGTGGTAGCTGGCAGCATCTCCTGATTCAGCCTTCCTGTTCCCAGAATTTTCCTCTCTCTTTGTCCTGCCTATACTATACTTCCTGCCTGGCTACTGGCCAATCAGCATTTTATTTATCAACCAAATCAGAGCAACACGTTGTCAGCATACAGAGAGATATCCACAGCACTAAATAAAAAAACTTCAATATTATTATGGTGTATTTTTAGAACAATCTATCAAAGAACAAAAATCTGCAAGAGACCACAAAAAACTGGGAATATCTGAAAAGAGACTGACAAGGCCACACAAAACCTGGGAGTGTGGTATGTATTTACAGTATTTATTGTATGCTGTATTTTGTTACATTGTTAAACTGTTCTTTTTATGTATCACTCTATATTTCTATAGTTGAAATTTTGCTAATAGGTTTTTCAAATGTATTATAATTATACCACATCTCCTTTCCTTACTCTTCTCAGTTTCTCATATATAACTCTTTTGTTAATTCATCTTTATCTTTAATTACCTTTATATATCTGCAAACACATAGAGACACACTTATATATTTATATTCTTTTTTTTTTTCTTTTTTCTTTCGAGACAGGGTTTCTCTGTGTAGCTTTGCGCCTTTCCTGGAACTCACTTGGTAGCCCAGGCTGGCCTTGAACTCACAGAGATCCGCCTGGCTCTGCCTCCCGAGTGCTGGGATTAAAGGCCTGCGCCATCACCGCCCGGCTCAATATATTCTTAAATATATAAATAGAACCTGGTAATCTGTATAATGTTATGTATATTATTTTCAGGCTGACTACATTTCTAGGAGATGCAATCTCATAGTAAACTTCCCGTTCCTCTGGTTCTTACAACCTTTCTTCTCTATCTTGCGTGGTGTTCCCTGAGATGTAGGTATAGGAGTTCTGTTGTAGATAGATCAGGTAAGCTGGGTATGACACAATCACCTGTTATCTGTATTTTTATTAGTTTCTGTTTTGTAATGGTGTTTGGCTGAGGCTAATAAAAGTTTGTTTTTGATGAGATGTAAGAGCTATATCTATCTGTGGGTACAAGGATAAATATTTAGATATTTAGATTGTAATTAGGAATTATGCTTATTTAGTAAAGTTGTAGTTTTAGTTTTTTTCAAGGTCAGTAACCACACTAGCCCTTAATAGTTGATTAGATTTTCAGAACCAGACAATATTTCCTTGTATTTGAGCAGAACTTAAGTCCAATTAAACAGCTACTATCTACCTCTAAGATGTATGGGCCACTATTGTAGCCTTAGTGTTATTGTGCCATACTGTTATTGAAGAGACTAAACAAGGCTTCAACCCTTCATCTTCAGAAATTCTGAAGCATCAGCAATAGCTTCCTGTTAATGGTTCTTGAAGATGAAAGATCCAATGTGTCCATAGGACTAGCTTTAAAAATAATTGCTTGTCTATGGGAAAGATGGCTCAATGAGGGATAGACCTGTTATGTAAGTCTGGTGACATGGGATCCATCCCAGGAACCCACTTAAAGCCGTAGGACAAGTACTGATTCCACAATGTGGTCACTGACCTCCACACGAATGATAGAAAGAACCCTACCCTTACCCTACCCCTCCTTATCAGTACCCACTGTTATTAATGAATAAGTAAATTACATAGGACACAAATTGCAATATTCCAGTAGCTCCATCGTTACTTCAAGAAGCCAGCAGTAGGTGAGTGAAAATAACTTGCATTTTTAGTTTTCTTTTTCTTCTTATTAAAAATGGATTTGTTTTTCATATAATACATCTTGACTATGGTTTTCATTTGCTCTACCCCTACAAGTTCCTCCACACCACCACTCCAATATAGATCCACTCCCTTTCTGTCTGTTCTTAGCAAACTCACAGGCTTCTAAGGGATAACAATAAAATATGACAAAATAAAATATAGTAAGAGAAAACAAAAACTATCACATCAGAATTTGACAAGACAAAGAAACAGGAGGAAAGGTGCCTAAGAGAAGTCACAAGAATCAGAGACCCACTCATTTGCACACTCAGGAATCCAATTGAAAACCCTAAGTTGGAAGCCATAATATATATTCAGAGGACACTTGTGGGCCTGTGAATGCTGCTCTCCAGTCTCTGAGTTCATATGAGCTTCAATCACTGTGCTTTAAAGCAGAAGTTCTCAACCTGTGGGTCAGGACCCCTTTATAGTCAAATGACCCTTTCACTTGTGTTGCATATTAGATATCTTGCATATAAGATATTTAAATTAAAATTCTTAGCAGCATCAAAATTAGAGTTATGTACTAGTAACAAAAATAATTTTGTGGTTTGTGGTAACCACATAAGGAACATGTTGCAGCATTAGGAAGGTTGAGATCCACTGATTTAGAGGGTCTTGCTCACTTGGTGTCCTCCTTCCTCTTTGACTCATACTTTTTCTGATTCCTCTTCCTCTAGGTTCACTGAGCTCTAAGAGGAGTTTGTAGATGCATTTATTTAGGACTGAGTGTTCAGGTACTCAGCTGAGTGTGGTAGAATATCATTAGGAGTCATTTTATTGCTACTTTTTTTTAAAGAGCAGTAGTGTTTCTTATACCCCAGGTCCCTGAGCTATCTGGTCTCTGGTTCTTGGTCTCCTGAGCAGTGTTCAGTACAGGTTCCATCTTGTGAACCGGGCCATAGGTGAAACCAGACATTGGTTGGTTACTCTAACAACCTTCTGTTGCCAAAGCTCTAGCATAGCTTGTAGGCATAACAACATGTATATCAAAGGGTTAGTGGCTGTGTTGGTGTTTATGCTTAGTAGTGGGCAGAGTATCTTTGTGTACCTTTGTGCTCTATGTAGGCACCAAATCAACTTGTCCATGTTCAATGAGTTGTGATGTCTTTAGCACTAGGGTCTTGCTGTCAGTTTGTGTTCATTACAGCTTGGGTTGTTCGGGTTGCCATGGGACCCCTTTGGCCCATTTATAGTACTGGAAGATTCTTTTGGTGACAAGAGATATCCTGTTAGAACTCTGTTTCTTCCATTTGTAGACAATTTTATTTAGATTGCCTTCATATATGTATATATTTTAGGAGGCTTCTACTGTATTAGGTATTACTACCCCTCAAATGGCCCTTAATTTTAGCTGCCTCTCCCCACTTTCCCTCCTTTATTCTCCCTTCACTTCCCATCCCTACTTGATCATCCTATTCTAGGGCCCCTGTCATTTATCCATTACTATCTAGTCTATTGCCCTTTCCCCACTGGATGTGTCTGTCCCTCTAGTTCCTCAGTCTATACTTAATCTCTGGATCCATGGATTGCAGCTTAGTTATCATTGACTTACTAGCTAATATCCACATATAAGCAAACATATACCATATAGTCTTTCTGTGTCTGGGTTATTTCACTGAGAATGATTTTTTTCTAGTTCCATCTATTTACCTATGAATTTTGTGATGGCCTCTGTATTTAATGGCCAAGTAATAGTTCATTGTTTAAATATACCATATTTTCCTCATCCATTCTTCTGTTGAGGAACATCTATGTTGATTACAAATACTATCTATCATGAATAGAGCAGCAATAAATATATCTGAGCCAGCATCTTTTTGGTAGGATGGAATGTCTTTGGGTATATGCCTAAGTTTTGTCCCGGCCAGCAGGATCTTCAGTGGAGAACCTAGAAGGGGGAATGGCGAATGAAAGGGACAAGAGACACAAAGAGTTGACAGCAAGACAGTATTCTGATCAAGCTGCAAAATTTTGTTTTTCTCAGGCAGGTTTTATATATAGTAAGCAGACCAGGAAGCTTTCTTTGGGAAAAGATCAGGGGACTGTTGAGTTGCTAAGCAACCCAACCAAACAACCCAACCATAAAACATTGTTACTAATGGTCAGTGTAGCAGAAAGATAAGGAAATGTTGAGTTATTTTCTAATAACTCAGGACTTGTCCAGGCATGTCACAAGTTTCTGGTAAGTGGCTCAGTACTGGACAACAGAAACTTAAATCAGGAAAGCAATATGGCATGGCTCTTACAATTGTCCTTGGCAAAGTTTAATATAGCTGTATCTTGATTTATATTAATTCACACCTTCCTGAAGTACTAACACTCTGATTTTCACAGTGGCTGTACAAGTTTGCACTCCTATCAGCAATAGATGAGTGTTTTCTTTGATTCACTTTCTTATCAGTATGCGCTGTTACTGTTTTATTGATTTTAGCCATTCTGACAGTTGTAAGATGGAATCTTAAAGTAATTTTGATTTTCATATTGCTAATAGCTAAGCATTTTGAACATTACTTTAAGTGATTTTCAGGTGTTTTTTGATAACTCTTTTGAGAATTCTCTGTTTATATCTGTGCCTTGTCTTAAAATAGGGTGATTTGTTTTGTTGATATCTAGTTTTTTGAGTTTATTATGTATTTTGGATACTTGTCCTCTATTAGATGTGGAGTTGGCAAATGCCCTTTCCCATTCTCTAGGCTGCTGCCTTGTCTGAATGGTGGTACACTTTGTTTTGCTGAAGGGTCTCAATCTCAAGGAATCCTACTTATCAATTGTTGTTCTTAGGGCATTTCTTTTCAGAAAGTCATTTCCTATGCCAATGTGTCCAAATGTATTACCCAGCTTCTCTTCTTTCAGGTTCAGTATATCTGTTTTTTTTTAATTGAGGTCTTTGACCTTTTGTATGGTATGATATCTTGTTTGTGTTCTGACAACAAAAGCTTGCCTAGAGATCAGAAGGTGGAGCTAGCCAGTAGTTAACCTTAGAGGCCAAGTCAGTGGTGACACACACCTTTAATCCCAGCACTTGGGAGGAGGAGGCAGGAAGATCATGAGTTCAAGGCCATCCTGGGCTACACAAGATTGAACCAGTCTAAAATAGAAACAGCCAGGCAGTGTAGGTGCACACCTTTAATCCCAGCACTAGGGAGGTGGAGACAGGAATATAAGGCAAGTAGAGACAGAATCTCAGCCACTATTCAGTCAGAGGATCAATAGATGTTAGAAGTCACTGGTGGCTGCCCTTTTGCTTCTCTGATCTTTCAGGTTATTACCCTGATATTTGACTGCTAGTTTTAATTTTTTTATTTTATTTAATTTTTTTTATTTTACTTTTTAAAGAATTTTTCTACTCACTCTACGTACCACCCACAGATCCTGTCTCCTCCCTCCTCCCACCCCCCAACCCTCTCTCCCAAGCCACCCCAGATCCCCACATCTCCAAAATCAAGGTCTCTAATGGGGAGTCAGCACAGCCTGGCACACTGAGTTTAGGCAGGTCCAAGCCTCTTCAGATTGCACCAAGGCTGTGCAAGGTATCACACCACAAGCAAAAGATTCCCAAAAACCTGCCCATGCACCAGGGATGAATCTCGATCCCCCTGCCTGGGTGCCCCCCAAACAGTTCAAGCGAAACAACCGTCTTCCATATCCAGAGGGCCTAGTCCAGTCAAATGAGGGCTCCACAGTCACTGGTCTACAGTTCATGGGCTTCCTCTAGTATGGCCGGTCATCTCTGCAAATCTTCCCATAATGATCTTGATATCCCCTGCCTGCAGAATCCCTCCTTTCTCTCATCAATGGTATTCCCAGAGCTCAGCCTGGAGGCTGGCCATGGATCTCTGCACCTGCCTCCATCAGTCACTGGACAAAGGCTCTATGATGACAGCTAGGTTATTTACTAGATCGTTCACCAGAGTAGATTGGTCCAGGCACCCTCTAGACCACTGCCAGCAGTCCAAGGTGGGGTCATCCTTGTGGATTCCTGAGAGCCTCTCCAGTACCCTGCCTCTTCCTATTTTCATGATGTCCTCGTCTGTCGTGGTATCTCCCTGCCTCCGTCCCACTCTGTCCCTTTTCCAGCTCGATCCTCCCATTTTCCTATGTTCTCATCCCCCCCCCCGCCCCCCCCCCCGCCCCAGTCTGCTCATGTAGATCTCATCTACTTCTCTTTAGCTGGGTCATCCATGTGTCCCTCCTAGGGTCTTTTCTTGGTAGCTAGCCTCTCTGGAGCTGTGGGTTGCAGTCTTGCCATCCCTTCCCTCCCATCTAGTATCCACTTATGAGTGAGTAGATACTATGTTTGTCCTTCTGAGTCTGGGTTACCTCACTCAGGATGGTATTTTCTAGTTCCATCTATTTGCCTGCAAATTTCATGATATCATTTTTCTTTGCTGCTGAGTATATGTGCCACATTTTATTTACCCATTCTTCAGTTGAAGGGCATCTAGGTTGTTTCCAGGTTCTGGCTATTACAAATAATGCTGATATGAACATAGTTCAGCATGTGTCCTTGTGGTAAGAATGAGCATTCTTTGGGTATATGCCCAAGAGTGGTATAGATGGGTATTGAGGGAGACTTATTCCCAATTTCCTGAGAAACCACCATACTGATTTCCAGAGTGGCTGTACAAGTTTGCATTCCCACCTATAGTGGAGGAGTGTTCCCCTTTGCTCCACATCCTCTCCAATATAAGCTGTCTGCAGTGTTTTTGATCTTAGCCATTCTGACAGGTGTAAGATGGCATCTCAGAGTTGTTTTGATTTGCATTTCCCTGATGGCTAAGGATTTTGAGCAATTCCTTAAATGTCTTTCAGGCATTTGAGATTCTTCTGTTGAGAATTCTCTGTTACGCTCTGTAGCCCATTTTTTAATTGGATTGTTCAGTATTTTGAAGTCTAGCTTTTTGAGTTCTTTATATATTTTGGAGATCAGCCCTCTGTCAGATGTGGGGTTGGTGAAGATCTTTTCCCATTCTGTAGGCTGTCGTTTTGTCTTATTAACCGTGTCCTTTGCTCTACAAAAGCTTCTTAGTTTCAGAAGGTCCCATTTATTAATTGTTGCTTTCAGTGTCTGTGTTACTGGTGTTATATTTAGGAAGTGGTCTCCTGTGTCAATGTGTTCCAGACTACTTCCTACTTTCTCTTCTAGCAGGTTCAGAGTAGCTGGATTTATGCTGAGGTCTTTGATCCACTTGGACTTGAGTTTTGTGCATGGCTAAAGATATGGATCTATTTGCAATCTTCTGCATGTTGACATCCAGCTATGCCAGCACCATTTGTTGAAGATGATCATGCTACACATTTGGAGTTAGTTTTGTGTAAGGCGATAAGTATGGGTCTATTTAAGTTCTATATTCAGCCATCAAGTTTGACTAGAACCATTTGTTGAAGATGCTGTCTTTCTTCAATGACTTGATGGATTTTATTCTACAAGTGTTTCTATTGCGTGGTTAGAGATATTCAAAGTTAATTTATATTATTTGAGTCTATTGTGAAAGTTGTTATTTCCCTGAGTTCTTTCTCAGTCATGTCCATTTGTAATTTCTGATGTTTATGAGTTAATTTTGTATCAAGCTATTTTGCTGAAAATTATAACACATGTAGTCATTTCTATGTGGAATTTTCCAGGTCACATTTGTATACTATCCTATCATCTGCAAATATAGATGCATTAACTTCTCTCCTCATTTTTGTATCCCCTTGATCTCCTTCATTTGTCTTAGTGATCTAGTTAGAACTTTAAGCAGTATATTGAAAAGGTATTGAGAGAGTGGACAAGTTTGTCTTTTTCCTGATTTTACTGGAATTACTTTGCATTTCTCTCCATTTAAGTTGATGTTTTCTATGGGCTTGCTGTAGATTGACTTTATTATGTTAAGGTATGACCATTGTAGCCCCCAAATCTCCAAGACATTGTTATAAAACTTAGTTGGATTTTGCCTAGGGCCTTTTCTTCATTGAATGAGATGATCTTGTGTTTTTTGTCTTTGTTTATATGGTGGATCACAATTACCAATTTACATATGTTGAAGCATCCCTTCATTTCTGGGATGGAGCCTATATGATCATAAGTGGATTAACTTTTTTAATCTGTTCTTGGATTCAGTTTGCAAGTATTTTATTATGTATTTTTGCACCCCATTTTCTTAGTGAAATTGGTCTGCAATTCTGTTTTAATTGGGAATTTATGTGGTTTGTGTATCATGGTGAATGTAGTCTCAGAAATGAACTGCACAATGTTCCTTTTGTTTATATTATATTGTGGAATAATTGAAGATTATTGGAATTAATTCTTCTTTGAACTTCTGGTAGAATGCTGTGCTAAATTCATCTGCTGTCGGGCATTTTGTTGCTATTGGGAAATTGTAATGACTGCTTCTATTTTATTAGGAGTTATAGGTCTGTCTTATTGAATCTTGATTTAACTTTGTAAGTGGTATATATCGAGAAAATTACCCACTTCTTTCATCTTTCCAATTTGGTACAAGTTTTTAAACTATGTCTTTATGATTTTCTGAATTTACTCAGTGTCTGTTGTTATATTCCTGTATTCATGTCTAATTTGTTAATTTGGATATTCTCTCTTTGTGTTTTATTTAATTTGGAAATGTGTTTGTCAACCTTATTGATTTTCTCAATGAACAAACTTCTTGTTATATTGATTATTTTTATTTATTTTGTTTCTATTGAATATAATTCTGCCATGGGTTTGGTTATTTTTGCCCTCCACTTTTTTGGTGTGATTTTTTCTTGGTGTTCTAGAATTTTCAATGTACTGTTAAGTTCCTGGTATTATATCTCTACAGTATTTTTATTTAGGTACTTAGTGCTATGAACAATTTCAACATGTCCCATTAGTTTTAGTATGTCAATTATTTATATCTCTGTGATCTATAGTCATGTTGTATCTATCTATCAGCTATTATCTGTCTGTCTGTCTGTCTGTCTGTCATCTGTCTTCTCTCTATTCATTATATGTATATAGCTATAATCTACTATTTGATCATATTTTATCTAGCCTCTACATTCTATCAATCAACCAATCTGTCAATCATGTATGTATATGTGATTTATTTATCTACTTTTAATAATCTATTTATCACCTGTCTTTCCTCCATCCATCCTCTATTTTCATTTTTTGTCTCTCTGCCTGTTTTTTAAATAGCTCTAGCTATTATTTATATGTCTATGTATCAATAAAACATTTTTTCAAAATGAGCAGTCTTGAGGGTCCCCTTTAAGTATCAGTCGTTCAGTCTTTCATTGCCAGAAGCTCAACAGTCACCATGAAACCCAAATAGTATGGCATGTATTGAACAGAGGCAGCCAAGCTCCACACCTTGAGACCGAGTTATAGCACCCTCAGCAGAATGCTAAGGAGAATAGACTATCCTTGGCCACCACAGGAGTCAACTAGTCTTTGTGTAAAGAGTGGGTTTAGCTTTTGTTGGAGTCTGTTATTCCTTGGTAGCCCACTTTCATTTGAGCAATTACTGAGAACAGGATGGTGATGTTCTGTGTGGCCATTATTCTGATACAGACTCAGCCCAGTTAGCTTCCTGTCCGTGTGTGTTCACAACAACCGATAATTCTGATGAGTAGATTAACCTACAGGATGTATGAGGTCTGAGTTCCTGACCACACATTTCTATATGTGTTACTTCAAAGGCAAAATGAACACTTTGTTCTTTAAATACTTAATTCTCAGTTACTCTTATATAGACAATTAGGAGAGATCAAAAATTCTTCTCTTTATATTTCTGCCATGTAGGATGGTTTTCTTCAAAGAATTTATAGTGGTGCTAAATTTCCTGCCTCTCTTTTCACCTTAAATTTCTTTTTATTTTTTTTTCTGGTAGGACTTACTTTGCAGCCCAGTGTATACCAGAATTCACTTATGAAGAACAGACTGGCCTCAAACTTGAGTTCCTTCTCCTCCAGCCTTCTCAATGCTGGTAACACATGAGCGCATTGCCGTATTTCTATTTCACCATTTTTAAACTATAAAAGGTTCATTTCAATTAGAGAGCCATCATTTTGGTTGAGACACAGAGAGAGTCACTTGAGAAAGAAAATTGACCACATTGTATCCATAGTTAAAAATCAGAGCTTAAGGAACTCATGCTTATTCTTAGCTTGTTTTCTTCACTTTGAAACATTTAAGGATATCTTGCTGAGGGAATGTTGCTACTCCCTAAATAGTGGGCAGGTTTTCTCACACCAACTAAACAGTAAAATTCCACCCCAGATGTGCCCATAGGCCAACTCTTGTGATTTAGACAAACTCTCAGACTTTATCTTGAAGTGAGTATAAATTGTGGCAAGTTGACATTTTAAATTAAAAATCACACTAGCAGAAATACCAAGATAACACCCACATTTACAATTGCCTATAAATTTTAAAAACAAGTGTCACCACTTCATCTAGTTATAGGAACCAATCTTGAGAATATACCAGAAGGACTGTTAGTCATCAGCACACCATAGATACAGTTGCATATTCATGTTTATTGATCCACTAGGTAATCACAGCTGCTGTGTTTATTTCCATAATAGTCATGTCATGTTTAGAAACTAGACTTTCACAGTATTCCTTCACACCCTCTATCTCTTATGTTCTTTCATTGTCCCCATTTTGTGATAGTCCCTAAGTCTTGAAAGGGGTTTTTTGTAGATGTTCCAAGATGGCTGCTCGTCTCTGTATATTGTTTAAGATCCCTTGGGCTGAAGAGTCTGAGAAATGACTGAATTTGTTCTTGGAAGACTTTAGATCACAGTCTCCCCCTGCTCTCGCTGGTTTCCATTCTTCTCCTAGTTTGTTCTCTCTTCTGTTTTGGTAGTATATGAATTCTGTCACCCACCATTCATTATTCTCCACCCTCCTTATTCTTCCTTCTTCTCTATATCACATATGTCTCTACAAGTTCCAGAGATCATCATAAAAAACACAGAATTAGTACTCTCTCTCTCTCTCTCTTTCTCTCTCATACATACATACACACACCCACACAGAATGACATATATGTGTAAATATTTGATAAATAAACCCAATAGTTTGTTACCTGACCTTAAAAGTTAATAAAAATTAAAAATAGAGAAACATAATTTTTAATCTAGCTTTCATATATTGAAGTATTCAGGATTTACCTTTCTGAATCTGGCTTATTATGATAAACATATTGATTTCCAGTTGTATCCATTTTCTTGCAAATGTTTTATTTAAATTTTCTTTATGAATGCATGTTGGGAGCACAATGGTCCTTGTTCCCAGCAACCACAAAAGAAACCAGGAAAGTTAACCATCCATGATTGTCTTTTCTAAGAAACAGATGTTTAACCTATTTTTCCTCCCCAAAGTCTGGGAATTAGGTATGATTAGTAGAATGGTGATCTTGGTTATCTGAAGGGTCAGATCATATGACTCTCCCACTATCAGGACCAGAGACAGCTAATAGTCCGTATGATCTCTGCATTATCTGAAAGCCCAGGTCATACCAAGTTCCCACAATGAGACTTGCAAACACTTAATAGTCTAGATGACCCTTACATTTTTATAGAGCCAGGAACTTCCTCAGGCTCCCACAACCCAGAGCAGAGGTGGCTAATAGCCCAAATGACCTCTAAGCTATTTTTATGACTGAGACTATTCTAGCTCCTTCCTTAGGCCCTTAAACTAAAAGGGACAGCTTATCTCTAGGGCCTACACTCTTGGGAGAAATGACATGTGCATTGAGTTGAGTTTCAATGTCATTATACTTCATTTTGCACTGGAGATTTTATTATATCAGGAAACTCCCCCCCTCCCCCGCCGCAAATTGTACTGTGTTTAAATATGCTTGAAATTACCTGCTTGGGGTCAGACTCCAGAATTTTCATCCAGCCTGGCTAATTAAGTAAATCTTTGCAATTGATCAATAAAATGAAGAGACCTCTCCCCGCAAAACTGTGATGACTCTTTGCATTTATTGGATCCTGTAATGGCTGCAGCCACAACAGCTCTTTTACTTCCAATCTGAGGAATGGTTACTGCAATACAAAGAAGGTTCTCAAAGACTGACTGTATGATTAGTAAAACTACTAATATTATAGCAAAAAATATTAGCAAAAATTAATCAAGAGATGGGTAAGTTGAAGACCACAACTAAAAAATAGAACAATAATAGATTATTTGTTGCTGAAGCATAATCTTGATTATCTAACTTCCCAGCAAATGTTACTTAAATATGTCAGATTTTTCTCATAATATTTATGGTCAAAATAATTATTTACACAAAGAGAAGGAGAAAATCTCTCAAGGGACCTTTGAATGGCCGTTATGGTTAAGATGTCTTTCCCCTTTCCTTGTTCCTCCATTAGATATTCTTATAATTCTCCCATACTTACCTATATTATTTAGACCAGTCATAGAGTTAATGTCTTCAACTTTGACCTCTACTGCAACCATTGTTTCTCTTTCAACAATTGGAAAGGAGGGGATATTGGGAGCATTAAGCTCCATATGCCCACAAATCACTAGGATAACCAAGAATGTTAAGCATGCAGGGTTGTCTTTTCAAATAGAGAGATGCATAGCCTGTATTTCCACCTAGAATACTGGGAACTGGGAGATGATTAATAGCGTGGTGATCTACGTTATCTGATGGGTCAAGCCATATCAACCTCCTACAAGCAGGACCAGAAATAATTAATGGTCTAGATGACACTTAGATTATCTATATATCCTGGCCTCCCCATGCTTCCCAAACCAGGAACAGAGGTGGCTAATAGCTCAATGGTTATCTGTATGACTGAGACCATGCCAGATTCTTCCCTCTGCCCAGAGATAATACATATTGTAGCAAGTTTTTCTTTGTACCATGAGCTCCCAAATAATGACACAGAGACTTATGACTAGTTATGAAATCTTGGCCTTAGCTTAGTCTTGTCCTACTAGCTCTTAAAACATAAACTACCCATTTATTTTAATCTACATTCCTTCACATGTCTTGTTACCTTATCTCTCCTTACTGCTCGTGCTGCTTTCTCCTCATTGTTGGAAGGCATTGCTGGCTGGTCGAGGTTGTAGTCTCTCATGGCCGGGCAGCTTTTTCCAAAAAGGAAACTCCCTCCCTCCCCAGTGAAACTTCCTGCCTCTACCTGCCCTTATTTGGAGAATGTCTCAGGGCCTAGAGGACTGACCTTATGTGAAAGCTGTCTCTAAATCAGATGCCTGATTTGTCTTTAGCTTGAACCTTGTCACAGATTCCTGCTAGAAGAGTTATTCTCAAAACTCTGCTATAGGATCTTACAACCACATATGAAGCTTGTGGTAGGAGCATTCCACTTAATGCAAATTAGGGTTTGCCACCAGGCTCCCCAATACTGTATATCCTTTATACTCTGAAATAAATCTGAGCTGTTTTTCTGAAAGCAGTATCCCAGAGAGCTGTCTCAGTGGTACCCACAGCCATCTTGAACCTCATTCCTTGCTTCTGTTCGCTCCAACCTCATGGGCCAATGCAGCCAAACCACTAGAGGGAGCCCATGCTTGACAAAGCTTGGATTAAAGATTCAGAGACCTAGGGTATAACCAAATATAACTGAAAAAAAATCAGTGAAATGGTTCCTCATGATATTTTACTTTCCTCGGTCCCTATCCCAATTTTCATCAGAGAGTCTTCCTCCAGCAGCTGATGGGAACAGATACAGCCAAATTCTAGGTTGAGCGAGGGAACCAAACAAATGATAGGGAGGTAGGATTGTAGGGGCCTGAGGGGACCAGGGCACCAGGAGAGCACAGCCCACAGAATGAACTAAGCAGGACTCATAGGGGCTCACAGAGACTGAAGTGACCACCAACAAGCCTGGATGTGAGCTAGACCCTCTGCATAATGCTGTTGTTTAGCTTGGGTTTTGTTGGCATTCTGACAGTGGGAATAGTAGGTGCATCTCTGACTCTTTTGTCTGCTAGTGGGACCCTCCTACTGGGTTACCTCATCCAGGCTTGATATGAGGATTTTTGCCTAGCCTTATTGCATCTTATTAAGCCTTGCTCAGTTGACATCACTGGGAGGCCTGCAGTTTTCTGAAGGAAAATGGAAGAACGGTGGATCTTGGGCAGGTGGTGATGGTGGAGTCTTGGAAGAGAATAGGGAGGGGAGGTATAAATAAAAAGAGAGAGGGAGAAATAAAAAGAAAAAAAGATATATAAGATGTGCCATGCATGCAGTGAATGGTGGAAATGAAGATCTGTCCAGGTGCTCTAGGCTCTGTTACTGTTTGTACTAGAAAATGCTGTATGCTTTGCCTATGAGCCCCTATGACCACAGCATATAAAATTCAGGACAGGCAGTCCTTCATATCCTATGGGTTACTGTGCAGGGAAGGTTGAGATCAGGTACTGATGCAACTCCATTATCATTCTGCAGCTTTTCTTAAACTTGGCATATGGGGAAACCATGAATCCTCAACTTTTAACTCTTACAGATAAATTGTCAATAATTGTTAGTTCATGTGACTTGTGCGTGAGTGTTTCACCTCATCAGCCTTATGCCATTGGCAAAAACTGCAGGACATGAGGTGCAGGTCATATGCTCAGTGTCTTAACCTGAGATTAATACCACTGCTTGGTTAATCTGCTCTGCAACTTCTACACCTTTTAATAAAGCAGTAAATACCCCCAAAGTGGAAAATTAAAGTCAAGGCCGTTACGTTGTAGACAGTGTTTCTACAAAAGCTTCCCATCTGTTTTTCTTCCTTTTTCAGGCCTCACCAGCCCTTCTCCAGGAGGAACAGAGCTAGAAGGAGCACTTCATTTTCCCTTGGATGGGATTCAAATTTCCTATACTGTTTACTTGCAGGAGTTTTAGGTACAAAAATTAGAGAAGAATCATCACTCCAGGTCCCAAACTTCACTTAAAAGACTTCTGATGTTGCAGATTTTGTGACTGAGAGAGGAGAAATGATGACCCTAAGACTACAGAGCCGTGGTGCAGCTGACATAAAACATAGACCCATGAGTTTTTGGTCCCCATGTTTCCACAATAGAGAAGAGAAATCATTTATTCACTAGTGTTGGAGTCTGGTTCTGTGTAGGAAGGGCAGGTTCTTGATAAACATACTAGAGAGCACAACAGTAGGGTGAGCAAGAGCTGGTCAGTAATGCTATCTGTCTTTCTCTTATGGAAAGTCTTTGAGTTTGATCATTGACCAGCACACACTTCACACCTTAGTTCTGAGCCTTTAGTATTATGGGATGCCATTATGTGGTTTGCTTGGAGGAGGTGACACTGTCTATGGATTTCACATTGTGATGGGACAAAAGGCATATTATAGAGAGAACTATGTAAGATATCAGGAGGGCTGCTCTATCTCTGTTCTGCCCCAAATAATCTCAACCACATTCCTAATGAGTCTTTCCTGACTTGTTTTCTATATCTGCCTGAATACAAAGATGTCCCAGTATGGCTGGCCAAGCTAGATAAGGATAGTTTGTGAGGTTTCTTGCCTATCATTTTGTAATCTGACACCCATTCTCAAACTCCATCACTTCAAATAAAGTTTTTTAATTAATTAACTATAATTATATCTCTTTTCCGCTCCATTTCATATCTCCACCCTCTCCCAGATACACTTCCTCCAACCTTCTAGCTTTATCACACCCCTTAAGTTGACAGCTTCTTTTTCATTGATCATTAATATTATAGGTATATGTTTACATACACATGTATGTATGTACCTTACTGAATCATTTGCTACAGTTTGTGTGCATATATACATTACAAAAGGATTCTAGAATTCATTCTCTATAGCTCCCTAATTCCTTCTCTCCATCATAGTTTTAGAATTTTATTAGTCACTAATGTAATAGTTTGATTGTATGCCATTGCCCCACATAAGCTCATAGGGTGTGGCTATTAGGAGTTTTGGCTTTGTTGGAATAAGTATGGCCTTGTTGCAGGGTATGTGTCCCTGTGTGAGTGGACTTTGAGGTTTCATATATGCTCATACCATGCCAAGTGTCCCAGTTCACTTCCTATTACCTGTGGATCAAAGATGTAAAATTCTCATTTCCTTCTCCAGAGCCTTGTATGCCCATATGCCGCCATGCTCTACCATGATGATAATGGTCTGAACCTCTGAACTGTAAGCCACCTAATTTAATGTTTTCCTTTATAAGAGTTACCATAGTCATGGTGTCTCTTCACAGCAATAGAAACCCCCACTAAGGTTTCGTACAAGGAATGAAATATATATGAGGCTTTCTTACCAGTGACAGGAAGGTACCATGGGTCCCTTGGGGATGACCACACATGGAAAGAGTTACTGAAAGTGCCATTGCATCTACAGCTGCCTTTCTGGATCACAGGACCAAGAAGGAAGTTGGCCAGAAATATACCACTGTGGCTCTGTACTGTAGGCACCCCATGTCCACAAGTTACCCTGTCCTAGATGGAACGTGTCAAATTGCAGGTCAGAAATGCATGACAGCGTCATGTTCTGTCTAAAAATCACCTCAGGGCCCATGAGGCTAGATGGAGGTGGTTTCCATGCTTCCCATAAAAACCTTCTGCTGGTTCAGATTTTGAGAATCACTGAGGGGAAACGACCAAAACTACAGAGCTGTGACACAGCTGACACAACCAATAAACCCACGAGTTTTTGGTTCCTAAGTTTGCACAGCAGAGAAGAGGAATAATTTACTCACTAGTTTCAGAGTCTGGTTCTCTGCAGCAAGGGCAATTTCTTGATGAATTTACTATGAAACGTGACAGTAGAGGGAGCAAGAGGTGGTCATGAATACTGTCTATCTTTCTCCCAGGTCCACTTCCTCCAAGCTCCAAACTTTCCCATACCCTCCTAGGTTGATAGCCTCTTTTTCATTGATCATTAATGTCATATATGTGTGTATATATATATATATATATACACATATATTTACACACACATATATGTATGTACCTTACTGAATCCATTGTTGTATAATATACACATATATATTATATATACATGTATATATATGGAATACCACAAATCCTTCTCTGTAGCTCCCTATGAGCCTTTCTCTCTATCAACAGTAGGATGGTTCTCAGACATGGTTGTAGGATTTCATTAGTCACTGTCTTACTTGGGGTTTCTACTGCTGTAATGAAACACTATGACCAAAAAGCAAGTTGGGAAGGAAAGGGTTTATTTGGCTTATGCTTCAGCATTGCTATTCATCACTGAAGGAAGTCGGGACAGGAACTCAAACAGGCCAGGACCCTGGAGGCAGAAGCTTATGCAGAGGTCATGGAGGGGTGCTGCTTACTGGCTTCATTCCAATGTCTTGTTCATCCCACCTTCTTACAGAACCCAGGACCAGCAGCCCAGGAATGTTACCACCTACCATGGACTGGGCCATCCTCCGTTGATCACTAAATGAGAAAATGCCTTATAGCTGCATCTCAAGGAAGCATTCCACAGCTGAGGCTCCTTCCTTTCTGATGACTCTATAGCTTGGGTCAAGTTGACACACAAAACCACCCAGTGAAACTGACCTCTTGTCAACTTAACACACAAACATATCACCACGAAGCCACAACCCTTCCTTTCTTACTCATCCCCATGATCTTAAATAACATTAAAGGTCCTACAGTATTAACCAATTCAAACACATTAAACTTTTAGTTCCTTTAAAATATCCAATTTCTTAAAGTCGAAAGTCTTTTAAATTTCAAAGTATTTCAACTGTGGCCTCCAGTTAAATACGTTCTTACTTCAAAAGGGAAGAATCAGGGCACAGTAACAATCAAATCAAAGCAAAACACAAAACTCCAATCACACATTATCTTCTGGTCTCCTTCAAAGGTCTCAGGTCAATTTCTCTGTCTCTGCCCTCTGCAATACACACAGCTCATATTCTAGGCTCTGGCTGGCTCCACTGTGCTGCTAGACTGCTGTTCCCAGTGGTCATCCCATGGTACTGGCATCTCCAAAACTTTGGGGTCTTCTGCTGCTCCTGGGCTACACTTTCACCAATAGCCTCTCATAGGCTCTCCTCATGGTGCCAAACCTCAACTTCTTTGTGTGGCCCCTTCAGTCCTGGGCCCTTAGCTGCCCCTGAGACTGCATCTTCACCAATGGCCTCCCCTGGGCTCTCACAGTGCCAAGCCTCAGCTGTTCTCCATGCCGCCTTCATGCCTTCAAAACCAATACCACCTGGGTGACTTACACATTACCAAGTCTGGCTGCCAGCAGGAGGTACAACCTTGGCCACCTCTGGAACACAGATTCTCTGTGCTCTCAGGAAACACTTTCCAGAAATTTTCACTAGCGATGCTGGTCTCTTCTTAATCACTTCTAATTTCTTAGCTCGAGCTAACCAGCATCAATTG
Organism: Peromyscus eremicus; assembly: GCF_949786415.1. NCBI lineage: Eukaryota > Metazoa > Chordata > Mammalia > Rodentia > Cricetidae > Peromyscus > Peromyscus eremicus. Next base: position 181,163,874 of record NC_081416.1, read on the forward strand.
TCCCAGTGATATAAAGATTCCACTGCAGTAGGTCTGGTATCTTATTAACCACAGCAGATTTTTGAGGCCCAGCTAACCAGAACCACAAGACCTTAATTTAAAATCACAAATGGCCCTAATAGTCTTTAAACTTCCCTTTGAGACTTTGCAAGCCAAGCCTCAAACTTAACATTCTCACCTTCCAAGTTCTCACAGAACATTCCACTTAGGACTCAATACTCAATGGCCTTTCTAACCCAAAGTTCCAAAGTCCTTCCACAATCCTCCCACAGACAGGGTCAGGTCTATTACAGCAATATCCCACTATGCAAGTAACAATTTCTGTCTTAGTTAGGGTTTCTATTGCTGAAATGAAGCCCCATGACAACCTTAACAACATGCTCTTTCATGAGTTCATTTTATGATATTTTGCACCATGTATAATCCTTGACCAGATAAGAGAAATATTAATAAGTGTGGGTAACAGGAAATATCTACTTGCCTTCAAGTAAGTTTCAAATTTCTATAAGACAGAACTGATTCAGAATCATATCCCCTCCAAATATGTTGATGAATCCGCATCATGATTCTACTCCTGTCTGCCAATTCTTTCCCTGATTTTTTTTTAATTTTTATTTTGCAATACAATTCAGTTCTACATATCAGCCACAGATTCCCTTGTTCTCCCCCCTCCCGCCCCCCTCACGTTCCCCCCAGCCCGCCCCCCATTCCAATCTCCTCCAGGGCAAAGCCTTCCCCACAGACTGGGATCAACCTGGTGGACTCAGTCCAGGTAGGTCCAGTCCCCTCCTCCCATGCCGAGCCAAGGGACCCTGCATAGGCCCCAGGTTTCAAACAGCCAACTCATGCAATGAGCACAGGACCCGGTCCCACTGCCTGGATGCCTCCCAAACAGATCAGGCCAATCAACTGTCTCACCCACTCAGAGGGCCTGATCCAGTTGGTGACCCCTCAGCCATTGGTTCATATTTCATGTGTTTCCGTTTGTTTGGCTATTTGTCTCTGTGCTTTATCCGACCTTGGTCTCAACAATTCTCGCTCATATAAACCCTCCTCATTCTCGCTAATTGGACTCCCAGAGATCCACCTGGGGCCTATTCATGGATCTCTGCATCCAGATCCCTCAGTAGTTGGATGAGGTTTCTAGCACGACAATTAGGGTGTTTGGCCATCCCATCACCAGAGTAGGTCAGTTCGGACTGTCTCTCGACCATTGCCAGCAGTCTGTTGTGGGGGTATCTTTGTGGATTTCTGTGGGCCTCTCTAGCACTTTGTTTCTTCCTATTCTCATGTGGTCTTCATTTACCATGGTCTCCTATTCCTTGTTCTCCCTCTCTGTTGTTGATCCAGCTGGGATCTCCCACTCACCCAAGCTCTCTTTCCCTCGACCCTCGCCCTTCACTACCCCCACTCATGTCCAGGCTGTTCATGTAGATCTCATTCCATTTCTCTGTCATTGGGCGATCCCTGTGTCTTTCTTGGGGTCCTGTTTTCCAGGTAGCCTGCCTGGTGATGTGAGTAGCAGTCCAGTCATCCTTGTTCCACATCTAGTATCCTGTTATGAGTGAGTACATACCATGTTTGTCTTTCTGAGTCTGGGATACCTCACTCAGGATGATTTTTTCTAGATCCATCCATTTGTCTGCAAACCTCATGATGTCATTGTTTTTCTCTGCTGAGTAGTATTCCATTGTGTATATGTACCACATTTTGTTTATCCATTCTTCAGTTGAAGGGCATCTAGGTTGTTTCCATGTTCTGGCTATTACAAACAATGCTGATATGAACATAGCTGAACAAGTGCTCTTGTGGTGTGGTTGAGCATTCCTTGGGTATATGCCCAAGAGTGGTATAGCTGGATCTTGGGGGAGATGGATTCCCAATTTTCTAAGAAATCGCCATATTGATTTCCAAAGTGGTTGTACAAGCTTGCATTCCCACCAGCAGTGGAGGAGAGTTCCCCTAGCTCCACATCCTCTCCAGCATAAGGTGTCTTCAGTGTTTTTGATCTTAGCCATTCTGACAGGCGTAAGGTGGTATCTCAGAGTTGTTTTGATTTGCATTTCCCTGATGATTAGGGATGTTGAGCAATTCCTTAAATGTCTTTCAGCCATTTGAGTTTCCTCTGTTGAGAATTCTCTGTTTAGTTCTATAGCCCATTTCTTAATTGGACTGTTGGGCATTTTGATGTCTAATTTCTTGAGTTCCTTATATATTCTGGATATCAGTCCTCTGTCAGATGTGGGATTGGTGAAGATCTTTTCCCATTCTGTAGGCTGTCGCTTTGCTTTGTTGACCGTATCCTTTGCCCTACAAAAGCTTCTCAGTTTCAAGAGGTCCCATTGATTGATTGTTTCTCTCAGTGTCTGTGCTACTGGTGTTCTATTTAGGAAGTGGTCTCCTATGCCAATGTGTTCAAGACTACTTCCTACTTTCTCTTCTAGCAGGTTCAGAGTAGCTGGATTTATGTTGAGGTCCTTGATCCACTTCGACTTAAGTTTTGTGCATGGTGATAGATATGGATCTATTTGCAGCCTTCTACATGTTGATATCCAGTTTTGCCAGCACCATTTGTTGAAGATGCTTTCTTTTTTCCATTGTGCACTTTTGGCTTCTTTGTCAAAAATTATTTGTTCATAGGTGTGCGGATTAATGTCATGGTCTTCAATTCGATTCCATTGGTCCACATGTCGGTTTTTATGCCAGTACCAAGCTGTTTTTATTACTGTAGCTCTATAGTAGAGCTTGAAGTCAGGGATCGTGATGCCTCCAGAGGTTGTTTTATTGTACAGGATTCTTTTGGCTATCCTGGGTTTTTTGTTTTTCCATATGAAGTTGAGTATTATTCTTTCCAGGTCTGTGAAGAATTGTGTTGGTATTTTGATGGGGATTGCATTGAATCTGTAGATTGCTTTTGGTAAGATTGCCATTTTTACTATGTTAGTTCTGCCTATCCATGAGCATGGGAGATCTTTCCATTTTCTGACATCTTCTTCAATTTCTTTTTTCAGGGACTTAAAGTTCTTGTCATATAGGTCCTTCACTTGCTTGGTTAGTATTACCCCAAGGTATTTTATGTCATTTGTGGCTATAGTAAAGGTCTTTCCCTGATTTTTAATTTGTCTTTTCTGTGGACTTCTGTATTTCTTTCCAAACACTACCATAACAAATTATCACAAATGTGATTAATAAAACAACACAAGTGTTCTGGAGATCAGAATTCTGAAAAGCTCAAATGGAATGTCAGGGGTCTTCATGGATATGCTACTGTTCAAAGTTCTAGGGGAGAATCCATTTCCTGCCTTCAAGCTTCTAAGGGTCTCATGAATTTCTTGGCCTTGGACACTTCCTTCATTGTCATGATTTCAATAGGTTGACATAATCATAATGCCTTGTACTGACCATTACTGTATATTTACTAATTTTGTTATATGAAACCTTATGGTTCTATACACCTAGAGAAATTCAGGATAGTCTCCCATTCTAATGTCAACTTTACACTACCTGAATTCCATCACAAATCCAAGTTTTTGTTGATTTATTTAACACTCAAGAGGACTCATAGACTAGAAAGTGCATGTCCTCAGGGGATAATGTCATGCCCACCTTAGTATCCAATTCACTGTGTTGAATATTCCTTTATCAAAGTTGTTTGGACACATTCCTTTTGTCCTGATAGGATTGTGACTAAACTCTTTTCAGAAAATTTTGAATTATGTTTATTTAGTAAAGTGGCAGTTGTAGATCACTCCAAGGTCAATGTTCTCACTAGCCCTGGATAGCTGATTAGATTTCCAGAACCAGGCAATGGTTCCTTGTGTTTGAGTAGACCTTAAGTTCAACTAGACAGCTATTATCTACCACTTAGATATGTGTGCCACTATTGCACTCCTAGGGTTATTGTGTCACACTAGTCATGAAGAGGGTAAACGAGGTCTGAAACCTTCATCTTCAGAAACACTGAAGCATCAGCAATAGCTTCCTTGTAATGCTTCTTGAAGAGAAATGGTCTAGTATGTCCACAATACTAGTTTTAAAAATAATTTCTTGGATATTGGTGAGACAGTTCAGTGATTGAAACACTTGACATATAAAGTCTGGTAACACAAGATCCATCTCAGGAATCCACTTAAGCTGGAGGACATGAACTGACTCCACAAAGTGGTCCACTGATCTACACCCATGTGTTGGGGCAAGCACTCTACCACTACCCTACCCCTTCCCTCACCATACTCCCCCAGTAGTAATAAATATATAAATTATGTAGAACACAAATTACATATTCCAGTAGCTCCAAGGTTGCTTCAAGATGTCAAGGGGAGGTGAACATCCTTTTGACAATAACATTTGAAATTTTAGCATTCTTTTCCTTTTTCTTGAAAACATATTTTTTCTCACATATTTCCTGATTATGGTTTTCCCTCCCTCTATTCCTCCTGGTTTCTCCACACATTTTCTCCTATCCATATATACTCCTTTCTGTCTCAGAGTGCAAACAGGTTTCTAAGTAATAATAAGAAAATATAACAAAATAAAATATAATGAGAAAACAAAAACTACCACATCAGAATTGGACAAGACAAAGAAACAAATGTAAAAGATCCTAAGAATAGGCACAAGAATGAGAGACTCACTTGTTTGCACACTCAGGAATCTCATACAAACTGTAAGTTGAAACCTGTAATAGATAGCCAGAAGACTCGTGCAAGACCTGTGCATGCTGCTCTCCAGTCTCTGTGAGTTCATATGAGCTTTGAACATGATTTAGAGTATCCTGTTATTTTTGTGTTCACCATCCCCTCTGGTCCTTACAACCTTTCTGTCTTCTCTCCCTCTGTGTTCACTGACCTCCAAAGGGAGGGTTTTGATGGAGACATCCCATTTAGTTCTGAGTGTTCCAAGGCCTCTCATTCTCTGCATAATGTCTGGCTGTGGGTCTCTCTGTTTGTTCCCATCTGTTTTTAGGCGGATGCTTTCCTGACCATGATTGAGCAAGGCACTGATCTCAGATTGTCATTAGAACTCATTATATTGTTTTTTCTTTTTCTTTTTTTGAACTCTGAACTATCTAGTGCTGTGGGATGGTCTGTATGTCAAGTGTGTTGCTGATTGGTCAGTAAATAAATCACTGATTGGCCATTGGCTAGGCAGGAAGTATAGGTGGGACAAGGAAAAGAATTCTGGGAAGTGGAAGGCTGAGAGAGAGACACTGCCAGCCGCCACCATGACAAGCCGCATGGGAAGATCCCGGTAAGCCACGAGCCATGTGGCAAGGTATAGATTAATGGAAATGGATTAATTTAAGATATAAGAACAGTTAGCAAGAAGCCTGCCACGGCCATACAGTTTGTAAGCAATATAAGCCTCTGTGTTTATTTGGTTGGGTCTGAGTGGCTGTGGGACTGGCGGGTGAGAGAGATTTGTCCTGACTGTGGGCCAGGCAGGAAAACTCTAGCTATAATCTAGTCTCATGTTCTTGGTCCCCCAAGTAGTGTCAGGTATATGTTCCATCACATAGGGTGGGCCTTAAGTCAAACAAGATATTGATTAGCTGCTCCTGCAAGTTTTGTGCCAATATTGCCATAGCTTATCTTGTAGGCATGACACCAATTTAAATCAAAGGTTTTGTGGCTGGGTTGATGTTTATATTTTTCTTTTGGTAGTATGTAGAGTACATTCCTGTGGCAAAGGTGCTAGTACATAGGAGTGAAGGCTCTATTTAGTCGCCATCTTGACTTCTCTATGTTCAATGAGTCATGTACTTCCTTCAATAATATGGCCTTGCTGTCAATTTTTTGAGAGCAACCTTTAGTCTTGGCAACAGGCTATGTAATTTGGAGATTCTCATGGGACCACTTTATCCAACATCTCAGTTAGATGTGTAGATGTAACACATTTCTGCTACTGCAAGCTTCAGTTTGGGATAAGAGATGTCCTGTTGGGACTCTGTCTCTCCCATTATTTGGCAGTTCTATTTATATTGGCTTCATATATGACTATATTTAGGAAGCTTCTATACTACTCCTTAAAAAGTCCTTAATTCGGCCGGGTGGTGGTGGCGCACGCCTTTAATCCCAGCACTCGGGAGGCAGAGCCAGGCGGATCTCTGTGAGTTCGAGGCCAGCCTGGGCTACCAAGTGAGTTCCAGGAGAGGCGCAAAGCTACACGGAGAAACCCTGTCTCAAAAAACCAAAAAAAAAAAAGTCCTTAATTTTAGCTATCTTTCCCCATAATCCTCCCTTGTCCACCCTCTGCAGACCTTCTCCTATTGCTGCCCCTCCATAACTATATCTATTCTATTTTCAATTCCTAACCAGATAGATCTCTTCCACTAGTCCTGTAGTCTATACCTAACCTCTGTGATCTACAAAATGTAGCTTGGTTACCATTGATTTAACAGGAAATATCCTCATATAAATGAATACATACCATATTGTTCTTTCTGGTTCTGTTCTCCCTTAATCAGGATGATTTTCTCTAGTTCCATCCATTTTCCTGCAAATATTAAATAACCTCATTTTTAAATGGCCCATTAGTACTCGATTGTGTAAATGTACCATATTTTCTGTATTCATTTTTATGTTGAGTTACATCTAGATTGTTTCCAATTTTGAGTTTTTTTTTTAAATAAAACAGCAGTGGACATGGTTGAGCAAATGTCTCTGTGTTAGGGTGAAGCATCCTTTGAGTATACACTCAAGAGAGATATTGTGTTTTGAATTGTATATTGATTCCCATCTTGTTTAGGGACCACTGCACTGATTTTCATAGTGGCTGTACAAGTTTTCACTCCCACTTGCTATATTTGAGGTTCTCTTTGATCCACATCCTTACCAATATCAACTGTACCCTTTTTATTGATCTTAGCCATTCTGACAGGTGTAAGATGAAATCTCAATGTAGTTTTGATTTGCATTTTCCTCATGACTAGGTTATTGAATATTTCTTTAACTGTTTTCAGCTATTTGAATTAAATCTTTAGAGAACTCTGTTTATATCTGTACCTCATCTTAAAATGTTTTCTTGATATGCAGTTTTTTCAGTTCTTTCTATAGTTTAGACATTAATCTTCTATCATAAGCGGAGGTGGTAAAAATCTTCTCCCATTCTGTACACTGCAACTTTGCATGAATGATGGTTTGCTTTGTTGTCTAGAAGTTTCTCAGTTTCATGAGGTCTCATTTTTTAATTGTCGATCCTAGTTCCTGTGCCAACACCATTATGTTCAGAAAGTCTTTTCCTTTGCAAGTGAGTTCAAGACTCTTCCACACATTCTCTTCTATCAGTTCCAGTATACTTACATTTTTTGTTCAGGAATTAAAACCATTTCATGTTTAGGTTTTTTTGCAGCACAATATATATGGATTTATTTCCGTCCTTCAACATGTAGCCATCCAGACTGACCAGTACCATTTGTTGAAGCTGGTGTCTTTTCCCCAGTGTGTGCTTTTGGATTCTTCAGCAAAAATCAGATATTCACAGCTGTATGGAGATATTTCTGGCTGTTAAACTTAATTTCATTGTCCAACGTATCTGTTTTTATACCAATACCATGCCTTTTCCACTACAATAGCTCGGTAGGACAACTTGAAATTGGTAATAGTGAGACCTCCACCAGTTCTTTTATTGTTCAGGATTGTTTTAGCTAATCTGATTTTTTTTGGTGTTTCCATATGAAGGTGAAATGTCGTTTTAAGATCTGTGTAGAATTCTGTTGGGATTTTGATGGGGATTGCATTGACTCTGTAGATTACTTTTGGTAAGGTGGTCATTTTTACTGCTATTCCTACTAATTCGTGAGCATGGAGGATCTTTCCTTCTTTTATTATCTTCTTCTTTCTTTAATGTCTAGATGTTTTTATCATATAAGTCTTTCACTTGCTTGGTTAAAGATTCTTGAAGATATTTCGTATTTTTGAGCTATTGTGAAGGGTGTGGTTTCCGAATTTCTTTTTCAGTACTTTTGTCACTTGTATATTGGAAGTCTATTTTTTTTTCCCCAGACAGGGTTTCTCTGTGTAGCTCTGGCTGTCCTGTAACTCACTCTGTAGAACAGGCTGGCTCTGAACTCACAGAGATCAACCTGCCCCTGCCTCCCTGAATGCTGGCATTAAAGGCATGTGACACCACCTCTCCCCTGCCCACTCCCCCCAGCAGGCTATTGATTTTTGTGAGTTAGTTTTGTATCCAGCTGTTCGGGGAAGTCATTTTTTTTACCCAACTGTAGTTATTTCCCTATGGAAATTTTCAGTTCAGGTATGTGTTCTATCCTATCACTTGCGAATACAGAGGCTTCTTCCTTTCCATTTGTTTCCCCTTGAAGTTCCTTAGTTTTCTTATTAGTCTAGCTAAGACTTCAAGTACTATTTTGACTAGTAGTGAGAGAGTGAACAGGTTTGTCTTGTTCCTAAGATTTAAGTGGAATGGTTTTTAGTTTCTTTCCAGTTAAGTTCAGGTTGGCTGTGGAATTGTTGTAAATTCCCCTTAGTATGTTGGGGTATGACCCTTGAATCCCTAAACTCCCAAGAACTTTTATGATGAAAGGATGTTGGATGTTGCCAAGGGTCTTTTATGCATCTAATGAGATGAGCATGTGGTTTTTGGTTCTCTTTATATGGTGGGTTATTAATAGCTGCTGGTAGCAAAAGACCATGGGAGTATACAGCAGTGACAACTAGAGTTCAGAAGGTCAACCTATCAGAACTAAGGATTGTGTTAGAGGAAACCATCACGCAAGGCATTATGAGATTACTGCCTTTTGAATGAATTGGCTGTCTCTTGTTGTAAACTTCTTGTGCAATAACAGCTATGATTCTCCCCACTTACCATGCATTCCCATGTAATGTGTACATGTAATCTTATGATTTCATCTCAATCTTATGGGCACAGATTCCCCTATACATTTGGGGTAGTTGGATAACTGTCCCCAGCTGTGTCTATTCTTCATTAGCTTATATCTGGCCAGGGCCACTCTCTGAACAAAAGTATTTCAGCTAAGAAACCTTTTATCCAAGAACAAACTCAGAAAAACATTAGCTCATCTTACCCACAGATAGAGAAAATAACAACTAACAATTAAATTCTCAGCTCCTTGCCTTCACCCTGGGTTTTTTATACAAGATCCTAATTTAAGAGAATTACTGCTTGCATTTCTGGGATGATGTTTTAGCCACTTGCTTATTACTGAGTTAAGGTAGTTATTTCCCACTGACCTATGGAGATTTCTGACAAGGCCAGGTTGATGATAGGTGCCAAGCTTTGTTTCTTGTGCAAATTAATATTTTATCCTCCCCCTTTTATCTCAGGCAGGTGCTATACCTAGATTTTCTCCTCAGCAATTACTCCAAGCGAAAGTGCTTTTACTAACCAAATGCTACAGGCTCTGACTTAGGTTGCTTATCAACCGAGCATATGTCTCCGGCCCTTCCAGAAAGTGGCTGCAGTTGGGACAAGCAGGGAAAAAAGCAGCGCTAAAGACAGTTTTACTTTTCTAGTGACTTATTGACATTTAGAGGCTCCTAACATTCTACCTAGCCACTTCCAGATTATAGTTTGAGCACGTAAATTACATTTTAGAATTCCCTAATTGATCTCAGCCTTTAGTTGACCTCACCAGAGAGCACCTCTTTAGTCATTCCCCACTTTTGGGTTGTAATTGGAACCTGACAATTTTTGCTTTGTGTGTGGACCCTTATCACCTCTCTCTGTGATCCTGAAAACTTCAAGCCTCGAATTGCTTTGCCAAAGAATTACTGCTTGTGTATATATACTGGTTCCCCCACAGCACTTGAGGGAATTGATTTAGAAGAACAAAGATGAGGGTGGAGATGGGAAGAACAAGATAGACATGAGAGAATGAGAGCAGGAGGGACTGAGAGGAGCTAAGTATGAGAACAGAAAAGCAGCCATGTAGACAGAATTGATTTAAAAGAATAAAGTAAATGGACTAAAGAACTGTGTGTGCTTAGATTCATTTTATATTCCTCAGATTAGAACCCTCAGCTGGTTGTTAGACTGTTCAACGGACCCTGGGAAAAAGCAATAAGGGCAGGACCTTTATTGTTTTCGGAGTGGGTTACATTTATTTATTTACAAATGTTCAACCATTCCTGCATCTCTGGGATAAATTTTAAATTATCATATAATATCCTCTTTTTGATGAGTCTTTGGATTTTGCAATATATTTTATATAATTTGCAAGTATTTTATTGAGTGTATTTGCACTCTATTTTATTAAGGGAAATTGGTCTGCAATTATTTTTCTTTGTTGGGTCTTTGTCTCATTATAGTACTAGAGTTACGGAGGCCTCAGAAAATAAATTGGCAATATACCCTCTATTTTGTAAGTTGAGGAGTATTAAAATACTACCAGACTATCTTCTTTGTGTGAAAACCATCTATTCCTGAGCTTTTGTTGTATTGGTTTTGAAGACTTTTAATGACTTCTTTTATTTCACTAAGCCATATAGATCTATTTAAATTGTTCATCTAATCTTGATTTAATTTTGCAAGTGGCATGTATTGTGGAAATTATGCATTTGGTTTTTTTCTTCCGTTTAAAATTTTTTATTTATTCTTCTCTCATACAATACATTCTGACAGCAGTTTTCCCTCCCTGTATTCCCATCCCAACTTCCTTCTCCCCAGATCCACTCCTCCCTGTCTTCCCACAGAAAAGAGCAAGCTTCTTAGGGACATCAACTGAACAAGACACATTAAGAATCATTAAAACCAAGAAAAAACCTGTACATTAAGGCTGGATGAGGCAACTCTGTAGGAAGACAAGTGTCCCAAGAGAAGGCAAAAGAGACAGAGGGATCTCTCTTCTCATTGTTAGGAGTCCTTGCAAAAGACCAAGCTAGCAACTGTAACATATGCAGAGGACCTAGTGAAGACCCGTGTAGGCTCCACAATTGCTGCTTCAATCTCTGTGAGCTCCCATGAACTCTTCTTAGTTGATTCAATAGTCCATGTTCTTCTGGTGTCTTCAATTTTTCTAGTTCCTACAATTCCTCCACTCCCTCTTCCATGGGGGAGCTTCAAGCAGAAGGATCCAATGGAGACTTCCAAACCAGACCAATGTTTGGCACTGGGTATCTGAATCTGCTCCCATCAATTGCTAAAGCCAGCCTCTCTAACGACAACTAGAATAGGCACCTTTCTATGAATATAGTAGAAAATCATTGTGAATCACTTTATTGATTTTTTAGCCAGTGATGATTGGTTCTATCCTAGACCTCTGGCCAATAGAGTTTTTGGTTTCTGGTCATCCATGTAGTATTGGTCATGGGCTCCCTCTTGTGACATGGGCCTCAATTCTGACCAGTCATTGGCTTGCCACTCCCACAAGTTCTGCATGGACATTACCGAACACATGTTGCAGGCAGGACAGATTGTTCTTTGAAGGTTTTGTGGCTGGGTTGATGTCCTAGTGTCACTACTGGGAGCCTTGCCTGGTTACAGAAGATGGCTGGTTCAGACTCCCTATCCTGTATCTTAGTGAGAACTAAGAGTTCTCACTAAGGTTTCACTCACAGATTCCAGGGAGTTTTCACTGTACTAGGTTTCCACATCACCACCCATGCCCCAAATTCTAGTTATCTCACTGTGTATTATCTCCCCCATCCATACCCACCTATTCCCTCCTGTTTAAATCCCTACTTGCCCCCGTCCACCTGAAAAATCTATTCTATTTATCCTTCCTATGGAGATCCATGCATCCCCCACTTAAAGTCCTTGTTACTTAGCCTCTCTGGGTCTGTGGATGGATTATAGCATGACTATCATTTACTTAACAGCAAATATCCACTTAAAAGTGAGTTCATACCATGTTTTTCTTTCTGGGTCTGGGTTACCTCTCTCAGGATGAATTTTTTTTAGTTCCATCCATTTACTGGCAATTTTGTGATATCATTTTAATTGCTTAGTAATACTCTATCATGTAATGGCTCTTTTACTGTCAATCCCAGGAATACAAACTGGGATACAGAGGTCTCAAAGATGGCCTGTATGATTAGTGAAACTACTAATATTGCAGCAAAAATAGCAGAAATCAATCAAGAGATGTATGAATTGAGGACCACAATAAAAAATAGAACTAAATAGATTATTTGTTACTCAAGCACAGTTTTGATTGTCAATGATTTTCTAGCATTTTCACATGCTTTAACGTGTCAGATTTCCAATACAATTGATGGGCAAAATAATGATTTGTGTAAAGAGATAGACAAAATTCTCAAGTGACCTATGAATGGCCATTATGGTTAAGACGGCTTTCCTCTCTTTTTTTTGGGGGGGAGCTCTGTTAGAATTTCTTATAATTCTCTTATGGTTACCTAAATTAGTTAGACATGTCAGGGAGGTAATGAATACAACCTTAGCCTCTATTATAGACACTATTTTTCTTTAAATATTAGAAAGGAGGAGATTTTGTGAGCATAAAATCCTTGTGCCTACAGATCACTAAGGAAATTAGGAATGTTAAGCATGCAAGCTATTTTTATGACTGTGACCACTTCAAATACTTCCTCAGACCCTTAAACTAATACAGACAGACTACCTCTAGAGCCCATCTTCTTGGAAGGTATAACATGTACATTGAGTTGAATTTTGTGCAATGACTACTGTATTACAGCAGGAAACATCTTTTTTTCCAAATTGTATTGTGTTTAAATATGCTCATGGAAGAAGTTTAAACTAGCCAGGATTACTAAGTAATACTGAACCAAGTCTCATTCTTGCCTCCTACGGTTGGTTTCTCTGACAGCCATAGCATTTGTAGGGACCCCTGAAACTTTTATGTCGCACATATCCCCTAAATTTACTTCTGTGCTGCATTCTTGGAAAGGAACTTGAGTCAAAGAGATGTAAAACTAATCTTCAGGATGCCCACAGTCCTTGTAACCTTAAGTCTTGGGAGATTGAGACAGGAAGACCACTAGTCAGAGGTCACCTGGCAACCCCCTGTTTTAAAACAACAGACAAAAACAAAGATTCATCTCATAGTCCAGGCATGATTTTTTAAATAATTTTGCATGTATTCTTTTCTCATACAATTTGTCCCAAGTCCAGTTTCTCCTCCCTCAATGCTGTTCAGCCAAACGTAGGTTCCTTTCTTTTCTAGATCCACTTCCTGTCTCTTTCCCTACAGAAAAAGAGAGTCTTATATATGGGAAATGTACTAGTTGTTTTTTTTGTCATCTTGACACAAGCTCTAGTCATTTAAGAAAAATACTCTCACAAGCTTAGCCTATAGGCAAATCCTTTGGGCATTTTCTTGATTCTCAATTGATGTAGCTAGGCCTATCCCCCCATGAGTGGTGCCATTCTTGGGCAGGTCATCTTATGCTGTGTAAGCTATGAGAAGAAATCCAACCTATGATGAACTTCCAAGGCATCTGCTTCAGTTCCTACCTCCAGGTTCCTGCCTTGCCTCCCCTCATTGGACCATGACCTCAGACATGTGAGGTATGTAAGCCAAGAAACCCTGTCCTTCAATTAACTTTGGTCATGTTTTTTAATTACAGCTTTAGAAACCATATCCAAGATTATTAATGTGTTGAGTGACTCTTTGTCTGGAGATATGAGAAAACATCTTGATCCCAGATAGGCATTAATGACAGATCCAAGAAATGATCCACCCAGATATATTTAAATTGAACTAACAAGGTTTAGGATTACTTACAGGATCATGGATCATGGGGTAATTATGGGATCATGGATGACTCAATGTTGCACCACCAAATTTGCACACTATTGTGGGTGATAACTCATGAAAACTTCATTCCTAGATGTTTCTGCATGACTTGCAAGCAGCTTGTTTAATTGCAGGATCTCCTCTCCTCAGCTATTATTATTACTCCTATAACTTTATTGAGCATGATTTTGAATCTGTGAGTCTTGCATGTTTCATGGTCTTCCTGAGACTTGTGAAGTGTTGTTTATTTCTTGAGAATTAGTGAGTCTTCTTCCAAAAAGCAGTGCTCTAATTCAGCGGCACAAAGTTTTCAGCAGCATAGTAATGGAAAGATGTGAGAAAGAGGATGCGTCTTACTTTAACCACATCTTAGAAAATGTTTTAATTGAGGGGAAGTCTACACTGAAATATTAAAGAAACAAATACACACTCCTGATGAGAAAAAACTTTAACAAAGGGTATCTGGAGTACAAAGAACAACATATATTAAGGCCCAATGTGAAGAGTAGGCTTCTTGAAAGATATCAGTAGGTGTGGAAGAAAGTCAGTGTAGGGTAATTGGGTATGAACATGACCAAAATACACATACATGAAAGAAACTGTGATGAGACCCATTATTTTGTATAAAGTTATAATATATTACTCATATATACTTACAAAAGATTGAGATTTTGTTGATTTGGAATTGTGAGATACTCAACATGGTTACAGCTTCAAGTAAGTTTAGAATTTATAGCTACTCAGATTTCAGAGGTCTCCAGCATGAAATGAAATAGAGATCCATGGACTAAACAGTAGAGTTTGATTTCTGTTGAGTGGTTTGTGAGGACCATAAACTTTGTAAGTAAAGGAAATCCACCTTGAGAAACATATGAGAATAATGAAGGATGGTCCCAAAGTTAGAGACCTCTGTCTCAGATTTCAGCTGTTATTTCACTGCATATATCAGTCTTTACTGGGAGAAAGGGCTGTGGACTCCACAGAAGACTTCCTCAGATCTTGGAGAACTCATGGGGGTACAGACAAACTTTGATTTCAATTTATCATTTTCTGACTTCCATGTACACACTGGGATTAGTAGAAAATTCCTTGGGAATCTGGGAATTGGGAGTGGTCAATTTTTGTTTGAAGATCATCTGATCAAATTTTAAGTATGCCACCTCCTGCACTTCTTGTCTTTCAGAGTCCTAGGAAGAGGTAAACATCAAGTGATATTGTTTTCACACAATCTTGCAGAAAATAAAGGAATATTAGACTGTATGGAAGAGAGCAGACTTGGGAGAACCTACCTGTCTGTTCAGTGTTGCTCTCACTTCAGACTCTTGGTCCATGATGGCTGCATTTTTAGGTGACAGATGTAATTAAACTCACATAATAAGCACTGCATTTTCATTTCAAATCCAATGTACTAGTGAAATGTATGTTAAAATACAAGGTTCCTTACTTTCCCCAAAGCAGAGTTATGTGTTCTGCCTCTCTTTATTCACAGATACCCCACCCATGCTGTACCTTAATAATTTCCTCTTCAGCATTATCTCTCTCTTCCTCTATCCCTCTTTCCCCCATCTCTCTTGTAAAACATTGTCCTAGATATCAGTGTATGCAATTGATGTGAAAATGCTGAATTTTCATTCAGAAATTTCTCAGTGTTCTGAGAGTTGAGGGAAAGAGCCAAGGCTTTTGTTCCTATCTAGAAAATCCTGCCTCAGTTCTCTTGTCTTGGTGAAAGTATCCTTTGGTAAACAAAGAACACATACCTGTATTTCTCTGGTCTTGGTTTCTCACACTACTCAGAGGACATTCACTAGCTTGTTCCTGAGACTTTCTTTTTATGCCAGAACAACAATAACAGCGGAGGATGATGATGAGGACAACAAGGATCATGGTCACTGACAGCCCAATCAGAGTATTCAGGTTCCTGTGGTTATCTGGAGGAAGATGTGAACCCAATAAGAGGTACATCTTGGGGTTCCAATTTGATAGATTTCTTAATTTTTATTTATTGATGGATAATTACTATAATGTTTCTATGGGACAGGAGTCTTGATGGAGAACCTACTCCTGTTATTTTGCTAAATGGACACAGTATTATACTGACTCATAATGACTTATCATTAGACCCATATATTCATGCATTTCTCAACTCTTAGTACAGAAACTTGTATTTATGGTAGATGGTAATTATATAGATAGCCACTACTGGACAAGTTGCATAGAATAAGAGATTTTATAATTCTTGTCCATAAATGAGACCATTATATCTTCTCCATGATCTTCAGGGATCATTGTGAAAGAGACGGAAGAAGAAATTTCAAAAAGAGTCTATGGATAACTACAGGGAAAGTGTCTCTGGACACAGTAGGGCAGACGCATAGATGAACTCCACAAGAGGATGTTGCTGCATGCCCAAGACCAGTGCAAGCTCAAGGTAGAGAAAATGCCAGCATAGACAGTGGAGGTGAACATGAAGTCCTACCCCTGTCAAGGTACTGTAGACAATTGATAACTATTCAGAAGAGAGTCGATGTTAAGAGTGTTGTTACTAGTAAATTGACTATGGCCCAGGAGAAGACCACAATCCAGGAATATATTTGCATTATGACATTGGCAGAAAACTGTAGGACCCTATGTGTAAATCATGTGTTCAGTTTCTCCATCTGAGATTGACATCAGTGCTCAGTTAAGCTGCTTTGCAACTTCTACTTCTACATCACCTTGAAGTAGACATTTAATTCTCTTGTAGGGAAAAGGTGAAGTCAAGGCTATTCTGTCAGAAGTAGTATTTTTATATAAAATCTTCTATTCTGCTTGCTTGATTCCTTTTGCAGGCCTGATCACCCCCTCTCCATGAGGAACAGAGCTAGAAGGAGCACTTCATTGATCCTGAGAAGGGAATAAAACTTACTCTGTTTTTCACTCGCAGAATGCCTCAGATACAAAAATTAGAGACAGATAGTCCTTATATTTCTCATACTGTTCCTAAACAACTTCTAATGTTGCAGGGTTCAAGAATCAGAGAGAAGAGATGACAATGTTAAGACTAATGAGCCAGGATGGAGCTGAGACAAAAAATGAGCCAAGGAGATTTTGGTCCCTAAGTTTCCACAGTAGAGAAGAGGTACCAATTACTCACTAGTTGTGGAATCTGATTCTATACAGGAAGTGTACTTTATTGAGGAGTTTACCAGAGAAATGGACAGGAGAGGGAGACAGTTCATCAAGAGCCTGTCTGCCTTCCTCTATGGAATGTCTTTTATTTTTTAAAATTTGGACAGTGACCAGCACCCACAAAACCACTTAATGTTGAACCTTTAGAGTCATAGGGTGACATTACGTGGTTTTCCTCTAGGTGTAGACTCTCTCTTTGGATTGCAAGTTGTTATGATGCAAGAGGAATGCTGTGGTGAGATCTGTGTGAGTGAGATTTCAGGAGGGCTGCTCCATCTCTGCTCTTCTCAAACTGATTTGAACCTCATCCGTAGTGAGTCTGTCCTGACCTGTTTCAATATCTGCCTGGACACACAGATCTCCCAGTGTGGGTGCAGTCATATAAGGAGTGTTTGGGAGGCTACCTGTCTATCATTTTGCAATCAGATACCATGTCTCAAGTTCCATGTCTTTTATAAAAGGTTTTCAACTGAAATATAAGTATATTCCTTTCTTCCTCTCTTTCCCATCTCTAGCCTCTTCCATCTACCCTTCCACCAAGCCTTTACATATCCCCACAGCACTCTTAAGTTGATAGCTTCTTTTTTTCTGATAATTATTGGTATATGTATGTCTACAGATATGCATATTTACATATATATAGGTGTGTCAGATATATACATACACATATACACATATATACATATTTGTGTACATATATATACATATATACATATAGGTATATAAATGTCTTACACACACATATACATATATGACACTAGCATGTACAGCAATCCTGCACCGTAGTTCCCCATGATACTTTCTCTCTATTATCAGTTGGATGGTTCCCAGACATGGTTTTAGTATTTCATTAGTCACAAGACATGGGATCTATATGAGGCTTTCTTACCTGATTCAGGAAGGTACCATGGGTCACTTGCAGATGACCACACTAGGGAAGAGTTCCCGAAAGAGCCATAGCATCTATAGTTGCCTTTCTGGATTACAGGACCAAGAAGAAATTTGGCCTGGAATGTCCCACTGTGGCTCTGCACTGCAGGCAGCCCATGCCCCTGAGGCACCCCTTCCCTGGACAGATGGAATA
Organism: Peromyscus eremicus; assembly: GCF_949786415.1. NCBI lineage: Eukaryota > Metazoa > Chordata > Mammalia > Rodentia > Cricetidae > Peromyscus > Peromyscus eremicus. The sequence goes on from NC_081416.1 coordinate 181,181,822, forward strand.
TGTCAAACTGAAGGTCAGACACACAGGACAAGTTCATGTTCTCTCCTGACATCACCACAGGGCCCACCATTGCTGACAGAGAAGGTTTCTTGTATAAACCTGGAAGAAAAGAGCCAGAGACACTTATAGAGTTTCTTACTAGTGTTTATTCACTGTCCAGTGTTTCCTCTCCCTGATTCCATTTCTGTGATCTTCCTGCCTCTCTCCATCTCCCTCTCTCAATTTCTCCACTTCTCTCTTTCTCTCCTTCTCTCTCTTCCATTCTATGTTATCATATTTAGTCTATGACTTCACTTCTTACTCAAATATTTTAAGACAGTTTTTGCTTTTTTACATTTTCTACCTCTATTTTCATTGGTTCATTCCATCTGTGCTTTAATATATGTTTTATAACATAATAAATTTTATATAGCAATTGACATCATTATGAAATATTCATGTGCATTCAATATACATAATACATATTTTATACTTTTTAAAAATATTTCTTAGTTTTTGAAATTGAAATACATTTGCATCATTTCATGTGTTTAAATTGTTTTTAAAAATTGCTGTTACATATATTTATATATGTAGAATATTGATCATATTAATGCTATTATTCTCAGTTGTTCCTCAACTTCCACTAATTAATCTCCCTTCAAAGTACAGAATAACCCATAAACATCTATATTTCTCTTGAACAGTGGCCATGGTGATCTTTCCTCTCTTGTTCCTCTCAGTGTGTGTACTGCTCAAGTGTGATCTATTGTCTGCCTCTCAAGCATTTGGTTTAGAATATGTTTTTGGGTTCTATGTCTATAAGAATTCTACCAAAAAAAGTCAGATATATCATGTGTCTGACAAGCTCTGTCTTGAAATATTTAATATCTACTATAATTTTTCCATCTCTATTTTCAAAGTTTCCATTCAGAATTGACTCTGTCTTTTTCTAGTTTTTCTCTTAGCACACATTCCATGTTTACTAATGCCCAGCAAATCCTGAGTTCCACCTGTGTGAAGGCGTAAGAATTTATTAAGAACCAGCCCAACTAAGTATTTTGACTCAGGTCATACATATTATATGTCTGGTTCTCTTGGTAGACTTCTTGTAAAGGTAGAAGTCAAAAATTTTCTGAATGTTAATAGAAAGACTTCATTCTCTCTGGTTCATATCATGCTCACCCAATCGCCATTTTCTGTTTATCTCTACTTATGACTCCTTTGCACCTCCCTGTATCTGTATCTGTATCTGTGCTTTATGTTATAACCAATGGTCTGTTCTTAGGTATTTCTTTTCATTCTCTATGTCAGTAAAACACTCACCAACGTTGGCTTCATGTAAATTTCCCACACTCATTTTCCTTGTGACCTCCCACAGTTTTTAGTGTATAGAATATTTTTCTGTATCACAAAGAGAATGATGAGCAGGCAACACCCTCTTACCTGTGATCTTTATGTCAACGGGGTCACTGGATTCAGACCACTCATATGGTGAGTGATTGTAAGAACCATAGCACGTGTAAGTCCCAGCATGGTCAGGTGTCACAGGACCTATTTTGAAGTTAGCCTGGGACCTCCCAAGATGATTTTCAGCAGAAAGCTGGAGAAAGTCCTTGATTGTTCCTTTTTCGTGTGAAGTCAAAGTGAAAGATTCAAACATAATCTTTGAATGACACTCCAGTGTCACCTTCTCTCCTAAATTCACCAGGGGAGTTTGTAAGGCCAAAAGAAAAGGCTTCCTGTAGATTCCTAAGAATAAAGAAATTGTATGAACCTGATCAAAATCTCTGTGTCCTTGAAGACTTACGATTCTACCTCATTTGGTCTGTTCTTCCTATGAGTGCTCCGGTGCACTTGTTCTTGTCTATTTCATTCTGGACACAGACTCCTCCATCTTTGTGTCCATTTCCCACTTCTTTGATCCTAGAATTAGCACAATATTTTCCCACTGGCTTGTTGTGAGAATGTGTCTTTTGAACCCTTCTTCCATAGACACTATTGTCTTTTTCTAAGATTGGAGAGTGTAGGAAACATGGCAATGTTCATACTAGGGTGCTTTATGTGTCCTTTTTATGCTACTTTGGATAAGGTATAATCCTTGGTAGGATAAAGGAATTAGTATTGACCATAGTTACTAGGGAAACATTTCAGCCCTCTCCATGGTTCAAACTTCTGTAAGGCATTCCTGATCCAGAATTAGAAGCATTGTTTCCTTCCAACATGTTGATGAATTAGCATCCTGACTTTACTGGTCTCAGAGCATCTCTTCCATGCTTCTAAATTTGCCCTTGACATGAGTTTCTATATTATTTTCCAAATGCTAACATAACAAATTACCATAAATTTGATTCTTAGTATAATACAAGTGTGGAGATCAGAATTCTGAAAAGCTCAAATGGCAAAAATCAAGTATCTTCAGGGATAGTAACTATTGAAATCCCTAGGAAAGTGTCCATTTTTTTGCCTTCCAGCTTCTAGTGCCTCATGCATCCCTTGGCACTTGGACCCTTCCCTCATGTTCAGAGCTGGCAATAGGGTGTCTCCCTCATGATGATTTGTTTTGCCCACAACTGGATTTTTCCCTATTTTGTTATATCAACCCTTGTAGTGCTATAGACCTGGGAGAATTCATGATATTCTCACATCCTGATGTCAACTTGTTAAGATTTGAGTTCCATCTTAAAGCCCAAATTTTGCTTGACTTGTTTAACACACAGGAAGCCTTAGGGACTAGAAAAATGCATGTCCTTGTGTATCATATTATGCCCAGAAAATTACATATTTCTCTATGTTGAATATTCTTCTATAAATCCAAGCTTCTGACTAATGCTTTTTCAGATAATTACAGAGTTGAGAGATTTTGGGGGATTAAAAGATACTACAAATGTCATCTCTGACCTGAAATTATGATCTTCAGAGGGTCACTGTATGCTGAAGTTTCATTAGGGGATTGATAATTAAAACCATAGCATCTGTATGTTCCTGCATATGCTGGTGTCACAGGGCCCAAGACAAATTTCCCTGTGAATGATCTTCCATGGATCTGAGGGATAAGATTACCATGTTCTTTGTATAACTTGAGTGTGTAATAATCACTATGATAGTCACATTGAAACTCCACATGATGTCCCTGAGGAACAATATGGCTTGGCCAGGCAGAGAGTAAAGGCTTGTCTTGATCACCTGCAAAGAGATGCACACAGTAAAAATTTAATGATTGTCTTTTATCCCTGAGAGCTGAGCTTCCAATTTTCACTTCTGTTGGGATCTTCTGTAGAACAATTTTCTCTGAATTGAAACATCTCTGTTTTAATGTGAGAGGTTGAGAGGCTCAGGATAATCAGAAAGTAAACAAACTTCCTATGCCCTAGCAGGCTGAAGCATCCAAGATTCACCAGTGACCCTTTCCACCTCTATAGAAAAAGTAAGCTACTTGGCCAGCTGAGCTCTATAATGAGATTTCTAAGACCTGTTGAGTTGCCTGCAAGTTGTGTACAGAGCTCCAGGGTTTTGGCTTTCATGATAAGCACCTATATAGAGTTGTGCTTTTAGTACAGGTTTGAGTCACCCCTTGAGATACCCCTAAACTACACTGTTATTAATAACATCAGTAAACCCATAGAGTCACCAAGTTGTGCTTTGATGCAATCTTTGTTTTGTCTGTCAGGGGTTTCATTTATGAGCTGAGTAGATTTTTATGTGTTGTATTTCTGCAAAGAAAGTTTCAGACTTAATAGGGTCATTTTGAAGTGTTGGCTACAAAAGATTGTGGTGGCTTGAATAGCTATGGTCCCCATAGACTCATCTGTTTGAATGCACGGTACATAGGAAATGCCACTAATAGGAGGCATGGCCTCATTGGAGTAGGTGTGGCCTTGTTGGAGGAAGTGTGTCACTCCGGAGGTAGGCTTTGAGGTCTCCCATGCTCAGTCTTTTACCAGTGTGAAATAGTCTCCTTCTTCTGCCAGTGGATCAAGATGAAGAACTCTCTTCTCCTTCTCCAATATCATGTCTGCCTGCACACTGCCAGGTTTCCTACCATGATGATAATGGACTAAAGCTTGGAACTGTAAGTCAGCCCCAATCCAATGTTTTCCTTTATTAGAATGGCCATGGTCATGGTGTCTCTTCACAGCAACAGAAGCTTTAAGTCAAAGACTGTAAGTGTGCTCCAACTACCACATATATATTATATATCTTTCATGCTAAGATCCAAGCTTGGAATTTTGAATATTGAATAAAGAAGTAATTTTCATCATGAATATTGTAATCTAAGAATAAATTACAACAGAAGTGTAGAAGGAAAGGTTAATGTGAGTGAGATGATAGATCAGAATTGATTCAACCAAGGTAGCAGAAAAGAAATGCTCTTGATTCACCAATCTAGAAATATAACAATATTCAGATGAGAAGTACATCGTGAATATTCCAAAACTCATGGACAATGGAGAGATCGCCCCCAGGACCACAGAATTGAGAATATTTATAACAAGTCAGGGGGAATGAGCCTTTTGAAGTACTTTTCTCCTTATGTACTTTCATAAAGATTTTCATTTACAGAGGTTATACAGGCTCATGTTTCTGTACTAAGGGTGATTAGTTAGAGGCCAACATATAGTTTCTCCATCATTTCATGGTTCCTTGTATGTGAAGCATTTGGAGTACAACATAACACAACAACATGTTTACTTGCATTTAGAATGGATTTGGACTCATGATGGCCAGCGCATGAATGTTGGTCATTGATATGTATCTACCTGGTTGATATTCCTGTGGAATGAGACAATAGCTAGTCTCTGTAGTGAAGACCAGGTAGACTCCAAGCTATACTTCCAGTCAGCCATGGTAGACATCTTGCAACACTGACCAGCCAGGAGCCATCATAGACCCTGTCCAGAAACTGTCCCTGATTGCAGAGTGTTTTCAGGGCTCTTAAAGAATTAACAATTATTGGTCATTAATATTTTCCAATATCAATAGACTCAATTCCCAAATAAAAACACCCAGACTATCAGAATGGTATAAAAACAGGACCCATCCTTCTGTTGTATACAAGAAACACCCTTAACATCAAAGATAAACATTACCTAATCACCTCATAGTAAAGCAGTGGAAGAAGAATTTCTAAGCAAATAGATACAAGGAGCAAGCTGGTTTAGCCATTCTAATATCTAACAAAATAGACTTCTGTTGTGGTTTGAAAGGCAATGGCCTCAGAGGGAGTGGGACTATTAGGAGGAATGGCCTTGTTGAGGTAGATGTCTTGTAGGAAAAAGTGAGTTGCTGTAGAGGTAGGTCTCAGAGCAAGTCTCAACATATACAAGAAAATTGAAATTACCCCTGTATCATATCAGACCACTACAGATTGAAGCTGAAATTATAGGAAACAGAAACAAAAGACAGCCTACAAAATCATGGAGACTTAAGAACCCTCTACTGAATGAAAATGGATCAAGACAGAAATAAGAAAGTAAAGGCTTTATAGAATTCAATGAAAATGAATGTACAACATACACAAACTTATGGGACACAATGAGATCAATGCTAAGAGAAAAAAGTTCATAACACTAACTGTCTACATAAATAAATTGAAGAGATCTCATATTAGGAACTTAACAGCACACCTGAAAGATCTAGAACAGAACAAAACAAACACATCAAAAACAGTAGGAAATAATCTAACTGAGGGCTGAAACCAATAAAGGAGAAACAAAGAGAACAATATAAAGAATCCATAAAACCAAGAGTTGGTTCTTTGAGAAAATCAACAGCATGGACACTGCCTTATCCAAACTAACTAAAAGGCAGAGAGAGAATATCGAAATTAACAAAATCAGAAATGAAAGTGGGACATAACAACAGACACCGAATATACTAAAAGCATCATCAGGGCATACTTTAAGAACCTCTAATACAAAATTGAAAAATCTAAATGAAATGGACAATTTCCTCAATAGCTACCACTTTCCAAAGTAGGATCAAGATCAGATAAGAAATTTAAATAGACCTATAAGCCCCAAGGAAACAGAAGCTGTCAATAAAATTTTCTAGAAGATAAAAGTATAGGGCCAATAGATTCTAGTTAAGAATTCTTCCAGATTTAAGGAGAGCTAATGCCAATATTCCTTAAATTATTCCTAGAAACAGAAGTAACAATGCCTCATTTAATGAGTCCACAGTCACACTAATACTGAAACCACATAAAGATTCATAAAAATACAATTACAGACCAATTTCCCTCATGAACATTGATGCAAATTATTCAATTAAATAGTCTCAACATTCATTCAAGAACACATCAAAAAGATCATTCACCATGATAATCTAGGATCCATCACAGAGATTTAGGGCTGTTTCAACATATGAAAATTTGTCAATGTAATCTATTGCATACAATCTGAAAAGAAAAAAATCCATATAATTTCCTCATTAGATACTGAAAAAGCCTTTGAAAAAAATTTAACATAGCTTTATGGTAAAGGAGTATTAGGGATACAAGGAATGTACTTAAATATAACAAAAGCAATATACAGAAAGCCTATAGTCAACATCAAATTAAAAGGAGTGAAACTCTAAACAATTACAATAAAATCAGGAAAAACACAAGGCTGTCCACTTTCTCTGTATGTATGCAATTTAGTACTTCAAATTCTAGCTCCAGCAATAACAGAACTGAATGAAATCCAGTAGATACAAATTAAAAAGAAGAAGTCAAAGTATCATCATTTGCAGATGAAATTATAGTATACAAAAACAATCCGAAAATATTCTACCAGGGAACTCCTATAGCCAAAAGATACCTTCAGCTAAGTGGCAAAATACAAGATTATCTAAAAACAATCAGTAGCCCTTATATATACAAATGACAAACAGGCTAAGAAAGAAATTAGAGATACAACAACCTTCACAATAGTCACAAATAATATAAAATGGCTTTGGAATAACTTTAACCAAGCAAATGAAAGACTTGTATGTCAATAACTACAAGTTTTTAAAGAAGGAAACTGAAATCAATATCAGAAGATGGAAACATCTCCCATACTCAGAAATCAGTAAAACCAACATAGTAAATATGGCCATGGTACAAAAAGCAATCTATAAATTCCATAAAATCTCCTTCAAAATACAACACAATTCTTCATATACCTTGAAAGAACAATACTCAACTTCATGTGGAAAAAAACCCCAGGAAAGCTAAAACAATATTGAAAAATAAACAGACTTCCAGAAGTATCACCATCCTTGATTTCAAGCTGTATGGCAGAGCTATAGTAATAAAATCCATAATGTATTGATTTTAAAACAGAGAGATTGATTAATCGAACTGAATTGAAGACCCAAATGTCAATCTGCAAGGCTAGATTTTTGAGAAAGAAGACAGAAATATACAAGGGAAAAAAAGAAATCATCTTCAACAAATGGTGGTGGTCTAACTGGATTACTACATGTAAAATAATGCAAATAGATGCATATCTATCATCCTTCACAAAACTAAAGTCCAAATGGATCAAAGATCTCAACATCAGACCAGATACATCAACAGATGGGAGCATATGCAGCAATCCACAGCCAAACATTAGGCAGTGCTCCAGGAAGCCCAAGGAAGAGAGGGGAAGGATTATAGGAGCCAGAATGGTCAAGGGCATCCATCATCAGAACATGACCCAAGGGTTCATCTAAGTTGGACTCATGGCCTTCAGTTACAGAGACTGAAGAGACTGTCAGGGAACCTGTATGGGTCTAAGATAGCTCCTCTGCATATATGTTATGGTTGTGTAGCTTGGTGTTCTTCTGGGACTCTGAGAAGTGGGTGTTGTTTGTTATGACTCTTGAACCTACATGTGGACCTTTGTTCCTCCTACTGGGTTGTCTTGTCCAGCTTTGGCATGAGAGTATGCATCTACTCTATTGTCACTTGTTATCCTGTGCTCAGTTGACACCATTGGGAGGCCTGTTCTTTTCTGAAGGGAAAGAAAGGAGGAGTTGATCTTGGGAAAAAGGGAAGGGGGAGCTGGGAGGAGAGGATGTTGCAGAAATGGTGGTCAGGACATGATATATGAGAGAAGAATAAAAAACAATCCCTGTCATTTATTACCAAAAAAACACCCACATGAATAAAGCTTTGGAGCTATGAACCACAGACAAAAGAGAAAATATGTCATTTGTTTTTGTCGATCTGTATTGCTTTGACCAGTATAATACTTCCTAGCTCCATCTATGTCCTTACTAATTTTCAATGTTATTTATTATTGAATAGTATTCCACAGTGTACATGTAATACATTTTCACTATCCATTTATCAGCTGAAGAACATTCAGGTTATTCCCTTGTCCTAACTACTAAGAATAGAGGAGCAAAGAACATGATGGAACAAGCATCCATGGTATAGGATGTCAGGTTCTTTGGGTACATGCCAAGGGGTGGAAATGATGAATATATAGTACTCATGTAAGAAAGTCTCAAAAATATTAAATTTACAGAGAAAAACATATTTTATTAAAGAAAAGGGATGTGATCTAACTATGAAAAAAATCTCTAGGTTGCAAATGTTATGAATTTTTTAAAGGAATCATCAAACAACATAAGAACTTTGAAAACCACCCCCACAAAGAATACACCTACTGAATTGGAAAATTTTATGGACCAGCTTGATGTATATGTAGGTAATGGCTATTGCTGCCGAGCCTGATTCTGAAAACCATTACTGGGACCCAAATGGGGAGAGGAGAAAACTGATCCCAGTAGATTTTCCTCTGACCTCCACACTTGTGAAATAGTATGTACACACACACACACACACACACACACACACACACACACACACACACTCATCAAATGAATATAAACTTTAAAAAGTTAAGAGAGCATTTCAATAGTATACTTCATGATAAAATAGGAGAATGAGTGAGCTTAGATTGGGCACTTTATAATCTGAGAGGTAAATACAGAAATTGAATAAAAATACAATTAAAAAAGTGACCAGATATTTTAACACTATCCAAATCCCAAATTACAAGTCATACAAATTCAAGAAAGTATAAAGGAATGTTGAGGTTTACTTGCGAGGATAGTGGTGGTGCCTAGAATGAGTTTATGGAGCTGTTTGAAAACTATTAAAAGTATTATATGAAATTCTCAAAGAATTTGTAAAATATTTACAAAAAGACATAAAAAGTAGCTAATAAAATAAGCAGAAAAAACTATACAACATTTTTGAAACATAAAAAAAAAGAATAAGGTCAGGTCCAAGACGGGCAAATGACATGAAACAAATTCAAACCAAATAATCAAGATCACAGAACGTATAATTATCATAAGGGATTCTGATATCAGAATGACAAAAGAAGCGAAGAACATATGAGGCATTTCCAGTACAGCTAATGGCAGTCTTCTGAGCAAATATCTACAGGACACAAGAGACCAGGATGACCAGATAGTGGAAAAAGAAAAACACTGCCTACAAATGTCAGCAACAGTGTTGTTCAGAAATGAAGCATATAAAGATTTTTCTCAGAAATACAGTATCAGATAAAGTTCATCACAATAAGCTCAGGAAATGCTGTGGTGTTTTTGAAGCTGAAAGAAAAGGCTGATAATGAGTTACATGAAAATATCGTCATGTAGAAAAAGTAAAATTAGCTAACTAAAGCAAAACAAAATTAGATGTTATAATAGTGTGGTGATGGTACAGAAATTATCTCTGTAGCACAGATGTTTAAAGACAAAATAATCTCATAATAATTTGTCCAGTGACATATATATCTAAAAAAGTCATAAATCATAACATTAAAATCTCAATACATGTGGGGGTGATCAGGTGGGGAGTATGGCAGTGTGGAAGATACATTTTTAAAAAAATGATTATCCAGCAGGTGCTGTGGACCAAACTTTTAATTGCAGCACTTGAGAGGCAGAGGCAAGTGAGTTCATCCATCTGAGTTCATGGATGTCCTGGTCTACAAAGTAAATTCTAGGATAGCCAAGGTAATGCAGAAAAAAACCAAAAAATAAAGTTTCATCCAATCAAAATTGATGCCTGACCCAGCCAAGGGCAGTGTCTGGGACAATCTGGGAAAGAACTGACTGATAGGCAGGTTTCCAGGGTCTTAATTTTGAAATTCAAAACTCTCACCAACAAGTCACTCACAGAAGCCACCAGCCAACACCCTGTGATGCCTGCTCTCCTGTTAGGATGAAACCTATCTATTTATATGATATATAGTATCTCAAGGTTTTAAGGATGGACTCACCTGCTTGTGCCAATGTCCTCAGTACTAGGAAGAGGCCTGGGGAAAAAAATTCATGATGAATGATCTTTATTTTTCCAGTAGCCTAGCCATCTGACATCCCTGTCTTGTTGGGCATCTATACATTAGAATCAGAGCTTACTTAGTTAAGATGAACTCACGCATTAATATAAAACATGGAAGCCAGTGTTTCTGCTGTAGGCAGATTCAGCCTCCCAGGATGATATTTCCACCCTGTTATTCCACACTATCTATTCCCAGCAGGACTCACCAGTACAGATCAGGTTTAGGAGCACAGACAGCATGGTGCTGCTTTGGCTGACAAGAGGCAGAACCAGAATAAAACATATTGGGTGTTGTAAGAGGCAGGAGGTGTCTACCTGACCACAGCATGGAAAGCTTAACAACAGAAACATCCGCCCTCACCGCCAGGTTCATTATTTTTTGTTTGACCGGCTGTCTCTGTAGCCCTTGTTATACTGGAATGCAGTTTATATACCAGGCTGCCTTTGAATTCAAATCCTCACTAACATCTGCCTCCCAAGTGCTTGGATTAAAGGTTTGTGTTCTCATACCAGGCTAAAAAAATTCTCCTCTTTTACCATTGTCTTTGTGGACCATAGCTTTTTAGAAAATTTTCACACTTTAGCCTTTCAGCAACAACATTTACCATGACTGCAATTGGGTTGCATCTTGAACCCACTCTCTTTATTCAAAATCATCCAATTTGATTATTGTACTCAAACTTTTGATGTGTTCTTTTGCTTTTTAAATCCAAGACTCAGTGTTTCCACTGGTGTTCTATGCAACATGCCCAATAATTACTCATGTTATAAGAGCAATCAGTCAAAATGATTATGATGTCATTAATCCAGTGTCAGGCTATAGTTATTCATTTTCTTAATTAATCATGTAGTTATTTAAAATAATAAAATTCTACTTCTTTTAAAGAATCAGTCAAACAAAGCAAGTATGTTTCTGCTTTATTTGAAATTTTTGAAGAAATATCAAAAGGTAGAGAATCTCTTATGCTCGTGTATCAGTAAGAATAGCATAATAAAATGGCATTCTACCAAAGTAATATATAGAATCCCATCTATGCAATCCCATCAAAATTCCATCACAATGCTACACAGATCTTAAGAAGACAGTTTCACCTTTAATGAAAACATACACACAAAATAACAAGATAGCTAAACTCCTATGAACAATAAAAGAACTACTAGAGGTCTCATTCCCAATTTCAAGTTATACTGTAGAGATATATTAATAAACACACTGCTGTATTGGTACAAAGACAGACAAGTTCATCAATGAAATCAAAATGAAAACACAGCAGAATTCCAGACATTTATGTATATCTGATCTTTGCTAAAGAAATCTGAAACATTCATTGGAAAAAAGACAATGTCTTCAACAAATAGTTTTGATCAAACTGGATGACTTCAGATAGAAGAATGCATATAACATCATATTTACCAATTTGCAACAAAACTCAAAACAAGTATGATCCCTAATTGCATTCTAAGTATCTAAATATTTTTATTGTAGAGACATATAAATGTAGCTCTCACATCAGAAGAAAAAAAAAACCTTTGAATAGATCAAACAAACACCAAAACAAAACAAAAACAAAAACTGGAACAGATGATTATATTGTGTCCAGGACTAGCTGATCTGTTACAACAGAACCCCTGCATCTAAGGCTCAGGCAACACCATGCAAGGGAAAGAAAGAATGTAATAACCAGAGGAAGAAGATGTTTGCTATGAGATTGCATCTGCTAGAAATGTAGTAAGCCTTAAAATTATGTAAATATAAATGACATTATACACATTAATCTGGTTTTATTTATAAAATTTATGTAGATATAAAAAGGTAATTAAGGTTGGACGTTGGTGGCACACATTTTTAATCCCAGCATTTGGAAGGTAGAGCCAAGGGGATCTCTGTGAGTTCGAGGCTAGCCTGGTTTACAGAGAGAGATCCAGGACAGGCACCAAAACTACACAAAGAAACCCTGTCTTGAAAAAATCCAAACAAGAGTAGTTAAAAATAAAGATGGTGTATATGAGAAGTTGAGAGGCATAAGGGAAGGAAAAATAGTTTAATTATACTTTATTTGAAAAAAAATACATTAATAAAAACTTGAAGTTTAGAAATGTAGATAAACATATAAGAAATAAAGCTTAAAATATAACAAAATATAGCAGATAATAAATATTATAAATGCATACTAACATCCCAGGATTTGTGCGGCAACTAGTCAGTCTCATTTCAAATGTTCCCAATTCTTTGCAGTGTTTTGCAGCTTCTTGGCCTCTGACAGAATCTTCTAGAAACACATCATAAATATATTGATGTTTCTTATCTCAGTTCATTATTGAGAGTATAATATGCCCTACTGAAATATATAACTATTGCTGTAGAGTCAGAAAAGAGCCTGCTAAAATAAAAAGTCTGAAAATATGCAAAACAACTTGTCAATTGTACCTATTAAACATTCTCAGAAATGTCTATGTCAACCACTCAACAATGAAGTGAAACAACACAACACGATAAATGTATATATGAGGATTTTTGTGAAGAATGTTAAGTATATGGGCTTGGAGCTATCACTCAGACGTTTTGGGAGTGGAAGGTGTAGATTGGAAGTTAGGGGATGGGAAAAGAGGAGGGAGGGGAAACTAAGGTCAGAATCTAAAATAAATGAAAAAAAATATTTATATAAAAAATTTTAAAAATGATCCTACTTCTGAAGACACCAAGAGCTTGAGTCACAGGTCATAGAGAATCCAAACTGGACTTGGGCCAGAAGATTCTTCCCCTTTTGCTAACCTCTACAGTTCCAGATGGTTCTATGCAGGATAATGAGGGAGAAATGTCATTGAGAGTTAAGCATGGACCCTATGGGCAACAATGCTGACAAGCCAGGCTAGATGAACCCATTGATTGGATAATAGAAGGTCTGTTATGAGAGTGCCTTCATTCATTTTCTATTGCTGTGATAAATGTCATGACCAAAAACAAGTCAGAAGAGGAAAGGGTTTATTTAGTTTACATGTCAGGTCACGATACATCAGTGAGGAAAATCAGGGCAAGAATTCCATTAGGACAAGAACTCTAGCAAAGCAGAAAGTTGAAACAGAAACTATAGAGGAATGATGCTTATTGGCTTGCTCCCTCTGCCTACTGCTCAGTCAGCATTTGTATACAACCCAGGCCCACCTGCTTAGGGGTAGCACTGCCCATAGTGGGCAGGGTCCTCCTACATCAATCAACCAAGAAAAATGACCCCAAAGATGTGCCCACAAGCCAATCAGATTGAGGCAATCCCCCAATGAGGATCCCTCAGATAATTGAACTGACTTCAGTTGACAGCAGAAGCTAACTAGCAGAAAGGGTAACTAACAACTTTTGGATTGGACTTGATGCCTATTCCCCAAGAGGGAGTTTACATCTAGTACTGTAGACTCAGCCAAAAGTCATAGTGGGTATGCTAGTTTAAATGTAAATTGGCCCCCATGAGCTCATAGGGAGTGGCACTACTAAGAAGTGTGGCCTTGTTGGAGGAAGCACCACTGTGAGGGTGGGCTTTGAGGTCACTTTGTTCAAGCTATGCTCAGGATGACACAGTTGCTTCCTGTTGCCTGTGGCTCAAAAGGTAGAATACTCTCAGCTCTTTCTCCAGCACCGTGTCTGCCTGTATGCTGCCATGTCTGGCTATGATGATAATGGACTAAACCATTGAACTGTAAGCCACCCAATTAAATGTTTTCCTTTATAAGAGTTGCCTTGGTCATGATGTCTCTTCATAGCAATAGAAACCCTAACTATGACAATGGGCCAGTGAGATGGCTCAATGGGTATAAACCTGACAACCTGCGTTTGAGCCCTGGAACCCACATGATGGAAGAAGAGAATTGATTCCTATAAGTTATTGTCTGACCCCCACATTCACACCTCAGCATATGTGTGCCCTGCTCCACCATAAATGAAAAAATCTTTACAAAAGAGTGTGTTCTGCGTTTGCAGAGGACCCGACTTCAGTACCCAATGCCCACAGCAGCAGACTCACAACTACCTGGGAATCCAATCAATGCTGTCTTCTGGCACCAGAACTCACATGTACACATTCACACATATTTTAATGGGTGTGTGTTATCATACAAGGCTAAAAGAAATTCCCACTTTTACCATTGCCTTGAAGGCCATAGTTTAGTTTGTGTATCAGGGTAACTGTGCCCTCAGAAAATTTCCTTTGTTTATATTTTGTGGTTGATATATTGTGCACCCCAATAAACTTATCTGGGGGTCAGAGAACAGAACAGCCACTATATTACTCGTAGAGGTTAGGCAGTGGTAGCACATGCCTTTAATCCTAACATTCTGGAGGTAGAGATCAATCTGGATTTCTGTGAGTTTAACGCCACACTGAAGAACAGAGGCAGGCATGGTGGCATACACCTTTAATCTCAGCACTTGAGATCTCATGTCTTACTTGGGAAAAACACATGCCTTTAATCCCAGGAAGTGATGGCAGGAAGCAGACGGATATATAAGGGGTGAAAATTAGGAGCTAGAGGCTTTTTAAGCTTTTAGGCATTTAGCAGCAGTTCAGCTGAGATCCATTTGGATGAAGACTCAGAGGCCTCCAGTTTGAGGAAACAGAATTGGCTGAGAAGTTGGCAAGGTGAGGTTCGCTGTAGCTTGTTCTGTTTCTCTGATCTTTCAGAATTTACCCCAGTATCTGGCTCTGGGTTTGTTTTTATTAATAAGGTCTTTTAAGATTTGTCTTACAATACTTTGGAACAACTTGAGGAATATTGGCATCAACTCTTTGAAATTCTGGTAGAATTCTGTGTTAAATCCGTCCTTTTTTGGCTATGATGATGTTTTAATGATGACTTTGACTTCACTAGGGATTATAGTTCTGTTTAAACTACTTACCTAAACTTCATTTAACCTTTATCCTTTATAAGTGGCGTGTATCAAGAAAATTATTCATTTCTTTTAGATTTTCCAGTTTGGTGTAGTACAGGTTCTTAAAGTATGTCCTTATGCATCTTTTGATTTACCTATGTTTTTATGTCCTAGTGTTTTTATATCCTAGTGTTCATGTTTTATTTCTCTATTTGGGTATTCTTTCTCTGTATTTTTGCTAATTTGGATAAATGTTTTAGTTAATTTAGATAGGGTTTGTCAATTGTATTGATTTTCTTGAGAATAAACTTGTTTTATTGATTATTCATATTTATTTTGTTTCTATTGTATTAAATTGAACCATGAGTTTGACTATTTCTTGCCCTCTACTCCTTCTGGATGTTATTTCTTTTTTGTTGTTGTTGCTCTAGAGCTTTCTGGTGTGATGTTCAGTTCCTTGTATTATAGCTCTACAATATTTTTGTTTATGTACATAATGCTCTGAACATCTTCAGTGTGTCACCTAAGTTTGGGTATGTCAATTATGTGTATTAATGTCATCCATAATCATGTTTGTATCTATCTTTGTAGCACCCATTATCTCTCTATCATTTACCAGTATTATCTATCATGTATCTATGCATTTATGTATGTATCTATTATCTGTATGTCATACATATATAGGTATTAACTATCGATCATCTTTAATCTATCCTCTTCATCCTATCAATCAAGTGATCTGTCAGTCAATCATTTATGTATTTGTGATTTATTAATCTATCTTTCAAGCATTTGTTTTCATACATCTTTCTTCTACTCATCATCTGTTTACCTCTGCTTGTCATTCTGTCTGCTTGTCATTTTTAAAAATAGCTCTAACTAGCATATGTCTGTCTGTATATTCACAACACATTTTTCTTTTCAAAGTAAGCACAGTCTTGAGGGTCTCCATTCAGTTTTCAGTCCCTCAGTCTCTCCTTTCCAGAATTTTCATTCATTGTGAAACCCAGACAGTATGTCATGGGTTGAATAGACACAGCCAATCTCCACAGCTCCTGACACAGTGACAGTCATTAGCAGAATGCTAAGGAGATTAGATTATCCTTGGCCTTCATGAAAATGAGCCAGTCTTCCTGTTCAGAGACAGTCTAGCTTTTGTGGGAGCCCAGTCTTCCTTGGTAACCTACTTTCATTAAGGACTCACTGAGACACAGGAAGGTGGTGTCCTGTGGGGCCAGATGCTGATATTGCCTCAGCACAGTTAGCTTCCTGTCTGTGTGCACTCAAAACAGCAGGTACTTGTGAGACCATAGGACACACAGAATGTGTGAGGTCTCAGTTTTTGACCATGCATTTCTATATTTATTACTTCAAATGCAAAATAAACAGTTCCTTTTTGAAATACTTAGTTGATCTTGTGTGGACTCTTAGAAGAAACACAGAATCCTTCTGTTTATATTTCCAACATGGAAGGAGGGTTTTCTAAAAATTTCTAGTGGTGCTCAAATTCCTGTCTCTCTTTTCACCTTAAATTTCTTTTTTTTTCCAGGCAGCCTTTATTGCACACATAATGAGATAATCATGTGGTTTTTGTTTTTGTTTATATGGTAGAATACATTTATTGATTTACATATATTGAAGCATCCCTGCATCTCTTGTATGGGGCCTATATGATCATAGTGAATGATTCCTTTGAAGTGTTCTTGGATTCAGTTTGCAAATGTTTTATTTAGTAATTTGCACCCTATTTTTATAAGGGAAATTGGTCTATGATTTTCTTTCTTTGTTGGGTTTTTATTTAGTTTGACTGTCAGAGTAACTGTGATCTCAGAAAATGTATTTCACAATATTCCCTCTTTTTCTATTTTGTGGAAAAACATGTGGAATGTTGGTATTAAAACTTCTTTGAAATTATCATAGAATTCTGTTCTAAATCCATCTGGTCTTGAGCTTTTTCTTTTTAGTTTGGTTTGGTCCTATTTCACCGGGGGTTACAGATCTGTTTAAATTGCTTGTTAACATTTATTTAGCATTTGTAAGTTGTATGTCTCAAGAAAATTATCCATTTCTTTTAGATTTTCCAATTTGGTCTAGTACAGATTTTTAAACTATGTCCTTATGATTCTCTGGATTTACTCAGTTGTTATGTCCATGTGTTTATTTCTAATTTCTTAATTTGGATATTGTCTGTGTGCTTTAGTTAATTTGGATAACGGTTTTTCAATCTCAATGAATAAGCTTATTTTATTGATTCTTCAAATTTATTTTTCTATTGCATTAAATTCAACCATGAATTTGCTTATTTCTTGCCCTCTACTCCTTTTAAGTGTGATTTCTTCTTTTTGTTCTAGAGCTTACATGTGTGTTGATATATAGTGTAACAAAATTAACTAATTTTTATCACTATACTAAAATCCATGCCAATATCTGAGATTAGTAGTTGTCTTTTTACCCTTTATTCTTGTATTCTCCTAAATTATAACAAACATCCATAACCCACCAAATAACCAAAAATCACCAACATCCTTCAACTCTTGGGAATGTGGGCATAGTTTTCTTCATACTGCTTACTGTTCTTTGTGGGTAAAGGCATCCCCAGGGGACCCTTTGAAAATTTTGAGACAATGACTGTGTCCTGGGAAGACCAGCAGTAACTTTTGTTGATAGACATCATCTGTCAAGTGTCAGGAAGTCTCCCTTGATCAAATCTGATCCATATTAACCTGGAACAAATCCACAGCCTCTTGTTTTTTGTGGAAACAGAAGCAAAACCACTTCTCCAAAGCAATGTGTCTTTTAAGTTCCATTTTACAAATGTATTTTGTGACTTCGGTTTGAAAGTTAAGGCATTCTTAAAATGTCTAGGATGGTGTACGACATCGGCCCCTCTATCAATACCATATCTCAGCCACTGTTGTTTGCTTGTCAACATTCAAGAAATTAAAAATCAACATAATAACATACAGGATTCAGACTCCCTGTTCATTTCCCATCTCTACATCCCTTATTCTTTTTCATATTACTTTACTTCTCTCTTTCAAGACTTGACTTTATTTCTAAACTATTTATTCCTTTCTGGAACTGTCCATACCTTTTTTTATTTCTTTCTTAAGCCTACACACATTATAATACACATTGGCACATGTTTAGAGGTTTTTCTATCTGGACCTTTTTGTTACTGTGTATCTTTTAGCCATTTTTACCTGCATGAGCAAAATCTAAATTTGCCCTGCAGCATGTGACATGGCTTGGAGACACCTTTGTGTACTGCAGTGGGAATCTGCCATGCTGTATGTCAAGCTGACATGCTACAAACCCAACATGCTATACCTCATGCCCACATGAACTGGCATCTCTGTATCATGGCCTACATGAGAGACACAGCTAGGAATCTGTTTTTTACTCTGATTATGTGTACTAGAACCCCTATTTAAAGCTTTCTCAGGTTCTATATTGAAATTCTTGCAGAACATTTGGGCACCAAATGCAGATGGTAGATGAAAGTTTCTGTCTCATCTGGTCCCACAGCCATTCAGTCCCAAATAAACACACAGAGGCTTATATTAATTGCAAACTCTTTGGTTTTATGGCTCAGGCTACTTGCTATCTAGCTCTTACATCTTAAATTAACCCATTTCTATTTATTTATGTATTGCCACATGGCTTAGTAGCATTACCTATGTTCTATTACATCTTGCTCCTCCAGCAGTACTCAGTGTCTCTCCTCTGACTCCACCTTCTTTTCTCTCTGCTTAGATTCCCTGCCTGACTATATTCTGCCTTGCCACAGGCCATAGAAGCTTCTTTATTAACTAATGGTAGCAACACATATTCAGAGCATACAGAAAGATTATCACACAGCACAGGTGTGCTTTTAAGTTCCTTGTATTACATCTCTACAATATTTTTATTTAGGTACTTAGTGCTATGACTAGCTGCAGTGTGTCCCATAAGTTTGGATGTCTATTATGTATATTACTGTCATCTATATCACATTGTATCTATTTCTCTATCATCTATTATCTATTACCGTCTATTTATCTATCTATCTATCTATCTATCTATCTATCTATCTATCTATCTATCTATCAATCTATCTATCTCTATCTCTATCTCTATATATCTATCACCTATGTGTCTATCACCTCATCTATCACCATATCTTAGAAAATATTTTTATTGGAGGGAAGTCTACATTGAAATATTAAAGAAACATGTATATGCTCCTGCTGAGAAATTACCTTCACAAACAGCATCTAGAGTACACAGAACAGAATATGTTGAGGCCTCATATTAAGAGTGGGCTTCTGGAAGGATATCAGCAGGACTGGTAGAAAATCAAGTTAGGGTTATTGGGTGTGAATATGATCAAAACACATATACATATAAGAAAATGTCATGAAACTCATTATTTTATATACCATCGTTATATATTACTAATATATACTAATAAAAAAGTGAGGCTTTTATTTATATGGAGTTGTGAGAGCCTCAACATAGTTACATCTTCAAGTAAGTTTAGAATTTACAGTTAGCCAGGTTGTAGAGGTCCACATGTGTGAAATGAAACAGAGAACCATTGATGAAGCAGTAGAGTTTAATTTCTGTTGAGTTGGTAGTGAGGACCATCACCTTTGTAAGTAAAGGAAAGCCATTTGAGAACCATATTAGAATAATGAAGGAAAACCTCAAAGTTAGAGACCTCTGTATTAAGATTCCAGCAATTGTTTCAATGCATCCATTACTTCTGCCAGAGAAATGTCTAACTTCTCCACCAAAGACTTCCTCAGTTCTTTTATTTTTTGGGAACTCATTGGGTACAGATGATCTGTGGTGTCAGCTTATCATTTCATGACTTCCGTGTAAACATTGCTATCTGTGGAGAATTCCCTGAACAAATGGGAATGTGTATGATCAATTTTTGTTTGATGATCCTCTGATCAAATTCTGTGTATGTCACCTTCTGCATTTCTTCACTTGCTGAGTCTTCTAAAGATGTGCATTTTAACTGATGTTGTATTCACCTATCCTTACCAATTGTGAAGGAATATGGACTTTATGGAAGAGGATGGGGTCAGGAAGACCTAACTGTTCAGTGTTCTTTTCACTCAGACTCTTGGTCCACGGTAGCTGCATTTTTTAGGGAACAAAAGTAATTAAAGCACCTTAGAAAGCACTTCTGGACTTTTATTTGAAATCCAATGTATTAGTGAGATATATGATAAAACAAGTTTCCTCAAAAACCACAAAGTAGAGCCAGATGTTCGGCCTCTCTATGTTCAAAGCCCCATCCCATCCATGGTCCACCTTAGTAATTCTCTCTTCAGCTTTCTCTCTTTCTCTCTCCTCTCTCTAATAAAACCTTCTCCTTGTTATTAGTGTATCTTTTGCAATATGAAGATGCAGAGTCTGAGAGCGTGGAGAAGATCAGGGGCTCTTGTGTTCTTTCTAAAAAGCTGAGTTTCAGTGGTCCTGTCTTGGGCCAAATATCCTTTTGCAAATGAAGAATACATGCCTTTATGCCTATGTCTTAAATCCACACACTACTCAGATGTCTTTCTTTTTGGCAGAGGACCAAGAATGAAGGAGGATGATGAGGAAGCAAACATGGTCATTAAAAGTCTATCCAGAATATGCAGGTTCCTGTGGCTATCTGGAGAATGATATGAACCCACTAAAAGGTCAATCTTAGGATCCACATTTTGATGCATTGCCTTATGTTCATTGAGTTGAGGATAATTAATACAATATTTCTTTAAGGCAATAATCTTGATAGAGAACCTTCTACTATTGTTCTGCTTAATGTACATAGTTTTAAACTGACTTCTAGTGAAGCCATTATTGTCAGTTCCTGCATCAATACATTTCTCAGCTCTCACTAGAAAAGCTTATATATTTGAGAGATGGTGATTAATACATATACCCACAACTCATTAAGGTGCAGAGAAGTAGAATCCATAGAATTCTTGGCCCTAAATGAGATGTTTGTATCACATCTCCTCTAAATGCTCAGTGACCATTGTGGAAGAGATGGCAGAAAGAGGCTGTGGCTAAATTCAAGGAATTTTGGACACAGCAGGTAAGTTGCATATATGAACTTAACAGTTGTGACTGCATCACCAAGACATGTACAACCTAAAACTTGACAATATCCCAGCATGAAGAGGGGAAGTGTACACTAAATTCCACCCCAGCTAAGGAGGTGTAGACAGTTTACAGCTATTAGGAGAGGGCGTGTCAGTTTTTGGAGTGTAGCCACAAGTGTGGTGACCATATTCCACTGGAACGCCTCACATCCATAGGCGTCACACATGGTACTTTATGGATTAAAAAGAGGACACGTAGTTGGGTAGGTAGGTCCAGGCATTGGGGCAGGGGATGAATGTTATCAAAGCACATTTCTTATAATCAATAACTAACAAAAATAAAATGAAAATATAATAAGAATCTAGATGACTTTGCCATCTGTATTTTCTCACATGTAATTATTAGAATAAATATAAGATGTGCGATATATTCAGTGAATGGAGGTAAGGAGAATCTTTTCAGATTTTTCCAGATTTTTCTCTGTTACTGGCTGCACTAGAAAATGCCTTATGCTTTAGCTAGATACTTCTATGGCTTCAGAGTATAAGATACAGGATGGGAAGCCCTTCATATACAAGGAGGCACTGTGATGCAAGAAGGTACTGATGCAACTTCATTGTCATTCTGGAGGGTTCCTTATGTAGCAGTCTTTATTGGACCACCAGCCCCCAAATAATGACATGGAGACTTACAAATTATTTACAAATGCTCAGCCTTAGCTTATACTTGTCCCCTTAGGCAGTTTAACTTAATTTAACCTGTTTCTCATCATTTATGTTTTACCTCAAGCCTTTTTAACTTTCTTTCATTCTTTGTGTTGTACTTTCCTGCTTCCTCCATGCCTGGCTCTTTGGCAGTTGGCAAACTGGCCCCTGACTAGTTGGGCCTTCTATAGCTGGTCCCTGGCTGGCTGGCTGGCTCGCATTTTCTCTCTGCTCACCATCCCCATCTATCCTTCCTCTGACTAGCTATTAGGCATTCATATTTTTATTAGACCAATCAGGTACCTTAGGCAGGCAAGATGAAACAGCAACACATCTTTTCATAGTTAAACAAATGCTGCACAAAAAAGCAACACATCTTTACATACTTAAACAAATATTCTATTCAACAACGTCCTTAAACTTGGCAAATGGGAAGACCATGAATCCTTAATTTTCAGCTCTAAATGCTTACTTGTAAATAAGTCTTATTTCATGTAATTTGTACACGAGGGCTTCCCCTTATAAGCTTTATGCCAGTGGCAGAAAACACCAAGACATGAGATTGAATGTATTAACCTGAGATTGATACCGATGCTCAGTTAACCTGCTTTGAAATTTCTACAACACATTTGAGCAAAACAAATTCTCCCTAAGGGAAGAAGTGAAGAACAGAGGAACAGAGCTAGAATGACCACTTCAATGTTCCTTGGAAGGGGGTCAATTTACTGTCCTGTTTACTTGTAGGAGGTCTTAGGTAAAGAAATGAAAGATGCATGGTCTCTAAATGTTTCATGGTACCCCTAAACAACTTCTGATGTTGAAGAGTTTGAGAATCATAGAGGGGAATTACAGGGCTAAAACTATAGAGCCATGAGGAAGTTAAGCCAACAGATGAACCCAAGATTATTTGGCACACATGTTTCTATAATACAGAAGAGGAATCATTTGCTCCAGCCACTCATAGGTATCCCTCCTCCAAGATTTCCCATATTCTCCCTACTGTTAGGTTCATAGCCTTCTTTTATTTGATTATTATTGTTATATGTATGTCTCTGTGTGTGCATAAACACATACACACACACACACACACACACATATATATATGACTTGCTGAGTCCATTTTTGTATATATGTATATATATAATGTGTGTGTGTATTATTATGTATATTGTTATATGTGTATACATATATATGTAACAATCATAAAGAAAAAACTGCTATCAACTCATATATAAAAATAGATATGGATTATATTATATTTACATTTATAATATATTTATATTTTCTATTCTGTGTTGTACAAGCAATAATGATAATTCTCCCACTCCCAACAGTCATTATTCTCCTTAGATCTTTATGATACTTTCACTCCACCATAAGTAGGATGGTTCTCAGACATATCCTTAGGATTTCATTAGTCACAAGGCATGAGATACATGTAAAGCTTTCTTATGTTTAGCAATAAGGTACAATAGATTACCTGGTGATGACCACACTTGGAAAGAGTTACTGAAGTAGCCATAGCATCTATAGTTCCCTTTCTGCATAACAGGACTGAGAAGGAATTTGGCCTGGAGTGTCCCACTGTGGCTCTGCACTGTAGGCAGCCCATGTCCCTGAGACATCCCTTCCCTGGCGAGATGGAACATGTCAAACTGATGGTCAGAGATGCAGGACAAGGTCACATTCTCTCCTGACATCACCACAGGGCCCATCAGGGCTGACAGAGAAGGTTTCTTGTATAAACCTGGAAGAAAAGAGGCAGAGACAGTTAGAGGGGCAGCTCCTTCCCAGTGTTCATTCACTCATCAGTGTTCCCTCCCCCTGCTTACAGTTCTGTGATCTCTCTCTCTCTTTCTTCCCCTTTCTAACTCCTTCTCTATCTTTTCATCTCTCCTCCTCTCTCTCTTCCTTTTTCTCTGTCTCCCTCTCCCACTTTCATTATACATTATCTTACTGGGTCTCTGACTTTACTCCTATACCCATATATTTTATCCCATTTTTTTTGCGTTTTCACATTGGTTCATTCAATTTCCCTGTTTTAAAATACATTTTCATTAACATATTAATTTTATATAGCAATTGACTTCATTGTGAAATGTTCATATGTTTAAATAATGTACGTTTATATTTGTTTTAGATTTTTTTTAATTTTTGAAATTAAAATATAATAACATAATCTCATGGTCTATTTTTCTTTAATTGTTACATATGCATGCACATATACATATATATGTGAGCTTGAATGTATTTACCCTATTATTTTCCTTTTGTTCCCCAACTTTCACTGATTCTATTATTTTTATTAGTCTTCTTGTACTTTCATTAATTTTTTCCACTTTAAGCCAATGTTTCTAATTAGAGTTACCTATTATTTTATCTTTATCAGCATACAATGTAATGAACTTCATTAAGGCATCTTCATACTGTTCCTCTCTTCACACTTTACTTCTTTGTACCACCTTCTGCTGGTCCTTCCACTCCACTTCATCTCCTCTTCCATGTCTTACATTTTCTTCCTCTTTCTCCATCTCTCTGTTAAGTTCTTTCCTCCTTCCCATGGTCAGTTTCCAATTTCATGACCCATAACTTCCTGATTCTATGTATAACAAAAATCTAGATTCTGATTTCATTCTAAGTTTACATTTTCTGTCCCTTCTCTTTTTTAATAAAAGTATTTATTTATTTATATATTTTACAATTCAAGCACGGTTTCCCCTTTCCCCTTTCCTTCCAGTCCCTCTCCTCATCTCCACTCTGTTCCCAGCCCATAATCCACTCCTCCTCCACTTCTGCTTAGGAAAGGGCAGGTCTCCCACATTTGCTTTAATCAGCATACAAAGCACTGGGATTCATCATGACATCCTCACACAGTTCATTCTGCTCGTCTTCTTCCCACACTTCTCCCTTGTAACCCCTGCACTAGTCATTCCCCTACCCCCTCATTTCCTCTTCCTTGACATATGTCTTCCAACATCTCTCTGCTAAGCTCTTCCCCTTTCCAGTGGTCAGTTTCCAAATTCATGACTTGTAACTCCCTCATCCTGTGTGTGTTAAAAATCTGGAGTCTGCCTTCATTTTAAGTTATTCATTTTCAGTCATCTGCTTTTACATACTTGTGTTAATCTCTCTTTTTAAAGGATAAACTGTTCTATGAATGTGGCTGTTTCTCTTGAAAAGGAACTATGATGACCTTCCCTTTCTTGTTCCCCTTAGTGTATGCTGCTCAAGTGTGATCTCTCATCCGCCTCCCTAGGTCTGTTTTGTAATACCCGACATCTGCTACTATTTCTCCATCTCTACTTTCAGATCTTCTATTTTGTTGTCTGACCTTTCGCAGTTTTTTCCTCCCACTCATGTCATACTTTCTACATCCTCTGCCCTTCCTTTTTCTGAGTCTCTCTCTCTCTCTCTCTCTCTCTCTCTCTCTCTCTCTCTCTCTCTCTCTCAATTCTTCTCCAGCATGCATTTTCACATGTCTGTTTTATTGGTATCTGCTTATCCCTATGGGGAACCTCTGTTAAGATTTTTTTCTCCAGCCGTCCTAGAATATATGAATAGCTTTGCAACATAGACTGAAAAACATCTTAGATTTGTAGAGAACAGTCAATGATTGATAGAGAACTTATAGATACCAGACATTGCTCAATGACCCAGGGTTGTAGTATTTTGGAATGAATAATGGATCAACCACAAACATGGAAGAACTGTCAAACTAGGCAGAAAAATCTTTCAGTGCCACCAGTCCCAAGGACAGGTGTGAGATGAAATGTACAAGTAGTTTTTATTTGTTTTTCCTTGATTGCTATGATGTTGCACATTTCTTGAAGTGTTTTTCAGCTCTTTGAGCCTCCTCTTCTGAGAATTCTGTTTATAATTGTACCCCATTTTAAAATAGGGTTATTTGTTATCTTTTTTCCTGAGACAAGACTTTTCTCTGTGTAGCTTTGGTGCTGTCCTGGATCTCACTCTGTAGACCAGGCTGGTCTCAAACTCACAGAGATCCACCTGGCTCTGCCTCCTGAGTGCTGGAATTAAAGGCATGTGCCACCACTGCCTGGCCAAATGTGTAGCCCAGGCTGGCCTGGAACTTGGATCCTCCTGCCTCTACATCCTTAGCAAATCCTACCAGCATGGGCCACCACAACCGGTAATTTGTTATCTTGATAAATAGGTTTTTGGGTTGATTACCTACATTGGATATAAATCTTCTATTAGATATGGAAGATGGAAATATTTTTCAATTCTTTGTTTGAATCATGGGGTCCTTTTTTAAAAAAATTATTCTTCTCTTAGATATTACATCCTGACCACAGTTTCTCCTGCCTCCTCTCCTCCTAGTCCCTCCCTGCATTTCTGCTCTCCCCAGATCCACTCCTCCTCCATTTACCTTCAAAAAAGGGCAAGTCTAGCCAGGATAACAACCAAACATTACATGCCAAGATGCAATAAGATTAGGTTCATTCCCTCATAAAGGCACTTGACAAAGCAACCCAGAATGAGAAAAGGGATTCCAAAAGCAGGCAAAAGAGTCACAGACAGCCTCTCTTTCCACTTTTATGTGTCTCACATGAACACCAAGCTATGCAACCATAATATATATGCAGAGAACCTAGGCCAGACCCATACAGTCTCCTTGACTATCAGTTCAGTCTCTGTGAACCTCTATGAGCCCTGCTTATTTAATTCTGTGGGACATTTTCTTGTGGTGTCCTTGACCCCTCTAGCTCCTACAATTCTCTTCCCTGAAATTCCAAGAGCTCCACCTAATGTAGATCTGTATCTGCTCCCATCAATTGCTGGATGAAGCCTCTCTGGTGATGAGTATGTTAGGCTCTTGCCTATAAGTACAGCAGCACATCACTAGGAATCACTTCATTTACATTTTTTTTTTTTTTTGGTTTTTTTCGAGACAGGGTTTCTCTGTGTAGCTTTGCGCCTCTCCTGGAACTCACTTGGTAGCCCAGGCTGGCCTCGAACTCACAGAGATCCGCCTGGCTCTGCCTCCCGAGTGCTGGGATTAAAGGCGTGCGCCACCACCGCCCGGCCATTTACATTTTTAATAGTTGTGTTTGGTTCCTTTCTAGGTCTCTGGACTATCCAGCCTCGGGTTCCTGGCCCTTTAGACAGTGTAAGGTGTGGACTCCCACTTGTGGCATGGCACTCAGGTTTGACCAGTCATTGGTTGGCCACTCCTACAAGTTCTGTGCCACATTTATCCCAGCACATCTTGCAGGCAGGACAAATTGTAGGTCGAAGGTTTTGAGGCTGTATTGGTGTCCCAATCCTTCAACTTGAAGCCTTGCCTGGTTACAGAATGTAGCTGGTTAGGGCTCTGTATCCCCCATTACTAGGAGTCTTATCTAGGGTCACCACTGTAGGTTCCTGGGAGTTTCCTTTACACTAGGTTTCTTCCTTGCCCCTGAATTGTCTTCTGATACCAGTCATCTCTCTCAGTATTCTCTCCCTCCATCCCTCCACCTGATCCCTCCTCTTCCCATCCCTACCTGCCCCCATTCCAACCACAAAATCTATCCCATTTCCCCTTCCCAGAGAGATCCATGCATATCTCCCTGGAGCCCTCCTTATTACTTAGCCCCTCTGAGTCTGTGGATTGTATCATGATCATCCTTTACTTTACAGCTAATATCTATTTATGAGTGAATACATAAATAGTATCCTTTGCTGTTCAGAAGCTTCTCAATTTTCTGAATCCCATTTGTTAATTGTTGATCTTACTGCATCACTGTTCTTTTGCTCAGAAAGTCTTTTTCTTTGCAGATGAGTTCAAGGCTATTTAACATATATTATTCTATCTTTAGTGTTTCTGGTTTTATGTTGAGATCTTTTTATCAATTTGGAGATGAATTTTTTCCAAGGTGATAAATATGTCTCTGTTTGAATTCTTCTGCACTTAGTCAACCAATCTGAGTAGTATCATTTTCTGAAGATGTTATCTTTTTTCCAGAATGTGTTTCTGGCTTCCTCAATAAAAATCGGCCATCCATAGGTGTATGGATTCATGTTTGAATTTTCAGTTCAATTCTATCAATCAATGTGTCTGCATTTGTGCCAATACTATGCTGTTTTTATTACTATATCTGTGTAGTACAACTTGAATTTGGGGGTAGTAATATCTCCTTCAGTTATTTGATTATTCAGGATTGTTTTAGCTATTCTGATTTGTGTGTGTGTGTGTGTGTGTGTGTGTATGTGTGTGTGTGTGTGTTTCAATATGCAGCCCAAATTTATCTTTTAAAGATATGTGTTGAATTGTATTAGAATTTTGATTAGGAAAGCATTGAATCTGTAGATTACTTTTTGTAGATGGCCATTTTACTCTTGTTATCTCTACCAATCCATGAGTATGGGAAATCTTTCAATCTTTTAATATCTTCTTCAAGTTCTTTTTCAATAACTTGGTGTTTTTATCATAGAATTCTTGGTTAGAGATACTCCAAGATATGTTATGTTATTGGAAGCTATTGTGAAAGGTGTGTTTCCCTAATTAGTTTCTCAGTCTCTTTGTCATTTGTATATAGGAATACTATTGCTTTTTGTGAGTTAATTTTGTATCCAGCTACTTTGCTGAAAGTGTTTGTCAGCTGCAGGCATCTCCCTATAAGTGACGTAGGGTCACTTATGCATCCTATCACATCACTTGTAAATACAGATGTGTTGATGTCTTCCTTTTTAATTTGCATCCCCTTTATCTCTTCCAGCTGTCTTGTTGCTGTAGCTAAGACTTCAAGTACTAAATGAAATAGGTATGGAGAAAGTGGACAAATTTGCCTTGTTCCAAGTTTTAGTGGAATTTCTTTTGTTTTCTCTATGTTTAAATTGATGTTGACTGTGGACTTGGTCTAAAATGCCTTTATTAATGTGGAAGTATGACCCCTTTTCCTTAAACTCTCCAGGATTTCTATGATAAAGTGGTACTGGATTTTGCAAATGGTCTTTTATGCATCTAATGAGATGATCATGTGATTTTTGTGTTTGTTTATGAGTTGGATGACATTTATCAATTTAGAGATGTTGAATCATTTCTACATCTCTGGGATAAAGTCTACATTATTCAGTGGAATGTCCTTTTGATGTGTTTTTGGGTTCAGTTTGCAAGAGTTTTATTGTACATTTTTATACTCTGATTTCATAAATAAAATTGGCATGCATTATCTTTTTTGGTCTTTATATCACTTCATTATCAGCATAACTGTGGCATTAGAAAATGAATTGGGCAATAATCCCTCTGTTTCCACTTTGTAGAATAAATTGAGAAGCCTTGGCATTAACTGTTTTTTGAAAGTCTGGTAGAATTTTGTGGTAAAACCATCAGTTCCTGGGCTTTAGTTGTTGTTTGTTTTTTGTTTTGTTTGCTTGTTTTGTTGTTTTTGATTTTGGAGACTTTTAATGACTGATTTTACTTCACTAGGGACATAGGTCTGTTTAAGTTGCTCATCTAATCTTGATTCTTCTTTTGAAAATGGCATGTAGATTGATTCCCAATTTTCTAAGAAAGCTGGCAATGGTTGAGAGACAGCCCGAACTGACCTACTCTGGTGATGGGATGGCCAAACACCCTAATTGTCATGCTAGAAACCCCATCCAATGACTGAGGGATCTGGATTCAGAGATCCACAGCTAGGCCCCGGGTGGAGCTCCAGGAGTCCAATTAGCGAGAAAGAGGAGGGTTTATATGAGTGAGAATTGTTGAGACCAAGGTTGGATAAAGCACAGGGACAAATAGCCAAATGAATGGAAACACATGAACTATGAACCAATGGCTGAGGGGCCCCCAACTGAATCAGGCCTTCTGAATGGGTGAGACAGTTGATTGGCTTGATCTGTTTGGGAGGCATCCAGGCAGTGGGACCGGGTCCTGTGCTCATTGCATGAGTTGGCTGTTTGAAACCTGGGTCTTATGCAGGGTCGCTTGGCTCGGCCTGGGAGGAGGGGACTGGATCTGCCTGGACTGAGTCTACCAGGTTGATCTCAGTTTTCGGGGGAGGCTTTGCCCTGGAGGAGGTGGGAATGGGGGGTGGACCTGGGGGGAGGGGAGGGTGGCGGGAGGGGGGAGAACAAAGGAATCCATGGCTGATATGTAGAACTGAATTGTATTGTAAAATAAAAATAAAAAAATGGCATGTATTGAGAAGACTGCTTTTTTTTCTCTTTTTAAATTTTATTTATTCTTCTCTCATATAATACATTGTGATCACAGCTTGTCCTCCTACTACCTTCAATTCCCTCCCCACTTCCCTTCTTCAGTAGATCTCCTCTTCTCCCATCTCCCCCCTCAGAAAAAAAGCAGACCTCTCAAGGCTATCAATCCAACATATACAAGATACAACAAGACTCAGCACAAATCCTCACATCAAGGCTGGATGGGGCAACCCAGTAGGAGAAAAATGGTCCTAAGAGCAGGTAAAAGGATCAGAGACAGCCCCACTCCCACTGTCAGGAGTCCCCACAAGTACTAGGCTAACAACTGTAACATATATGCAGTAGACCTCACATAGACGCATGCAGGCCCTGTGATTGCTGCTTCAGTCTCTGTGAGCCCCTATGTACCTTGCTTAGTTGATTCCTTGGGCCAGGCTCTCCTGGTATCTTTGACATTTCCGGCTCTCACAATTCCTCTCCCCATCTTTTGAGGTGTTCCCCAAGATCTGAGGGGAGGGACTGCATGGAGACTTCCAACCTGTGTTTTCTCTCTCCTTAATGTCTGGCCATGAATCCTGCATATGCTCTCATCATCTGCCAGAATCATCCACTCTGATGAAAACTGAAGTAGGTACCACCTATCTATGAATATAGCAGAACATCATTAGTAATCATTTCATTGAATTTTTAGACAGTTGTGTTCGATTGTACCCTAGTTCTCGGGGACATCCACCCCTC
The DNA here is from genome assembly GCF_949786415.1 of Peromyscus eremicus. Taxonomy (NCBI): domain Eukaryota; kingdom Metazoa; phylum Chordata; class Mammalia; order Rodentia; family Cricetidae; genus Peromyscus; species Peromyscus eremicus. Next base: position 181,212,666 of record NC_081416.1, read on the forward strand.
CATTCTTGGTAATCCAGGCAATGTCTGTCACAAGCTCTCTCTTGTGGTGTGAGCCTCAAATTAGACAAGTAATTGGTTGGCCACTCACACAAGTTCTGTGCCACCATTGCCCAACACAAGTTGTAGGCAAGAAAGATTGTAGTTCAAAGGTATGTGGCTGGGTTGGTGTACCACTCTCATTACTGAGAACTTTGCACGGTTGCAGAAGGTGGACAGTTCAGGCTCCATATCGTCTATTACTAGGGCTCCTCACTAGGGTTACTCTCATAGATTATTGGGATTTTCTACAACACTATGTTTCCATATTGTTCCCCAAATACCCCAAATTTCAAGTGTCTCTTCCAGTATTCCCTCTTTTCATCCCTCCTGCCCCATTGGTTCCTTCCTCTTCTTATACTCATGTGCCCCCAGTCCACCTGTAAAATCTATTCTATTTGCTCATCCCAGAGAGATCACTGGGTTCCCTGCGAGAGCCTTCCTCTTTACCTAACCTCTCTGGGACTACAAATTATAGCTTGGTTATCACTTTCCTAACAGCTAATATCAGTTTATAAGTGAGTACACATCATGTTTGTCTTTCTATTGATCAAACACTCTGTCAATCATCTGTGTATTTGTTATCCTTTTTCTTTCAGTTATCTATTTATTGACTTTGCCAAACATCTTTCTTTTATCTGGTATCCATTTTCATCTTTGTCTGATTATCTTTTATTTTATCATAATGAAGTTGATAGATAAGAGAATATTCATAATTCAATTTTCATCCATGTATTTTTTGACTTCTAGAGTTTGTGAGTGTGAGTCAAGAGTATTATTTTTCCACCTTCTTGGTGGCATCAAATCCTATCTGTTATTTCATGAGTCTTACCTTAAACTCAAATGAGTAATTTCTTTTTAGATAAAAAATTTTCATGATCAAATCTAGTTCAATATTAGCTACTTCCTCAAAAATTTCAACTAACATACCTTAGCATAGAAAGATATATCATGTATATGTGGTAGTTGGGGGGTGCTTACAGTCTTTCACACCCACCATTTGAAAATGACACTATTGTGAGACTTTTTTTGGTGAAGAACAACATATCCAAAACTGCTGTGGGATGGTCTGTACGTGCTCTGATTGGTCAATAAATAAAACACTGACTGGCCAGTGGCCAGGCAGGAAGTATAGGCGGGACTAACAGAGAGGAGAATTGAGGGAACAAGAAGGAGAAGGGAGACACTGCCATCTGCCGCCATGACAAGCAGCATGTGAAGACACCGGTAAGCCACGAGCCACGTGGCAAGGTATAGATTTATAGAAATGGATTAATTTAAGATGTAAGAACAGTTAGCAGAAGCCTGCCACAGCCATACAGTTTGTAAGCAATATAAGTCTCTGTGTTTACTTGGTTGGGTCTGAGTGGCTGTGGGACTGGCGGGTGAGAGAGATTTGTCCAGACTGTGGGCCAGGTAGGAAAACTCTAGTTACACAAAACTGTTCACCTAAGAAAGGAAATCCACAACAGACCAATGATTACATTAAAATCCAACTTTGTGAAACAATGAGTTAATTGAGATTACCAAGAGCAGTATAGATAAGGAGTTACTTATACAAGCAAGGAATGACTCAAAAGCATTACTGAAAGCAGAGCTCAACATGGGTGCTTATCATAAAGGCAGAAACCCTAGAGCTCTCTGAACAATTCTCTGGCAGCTCAGGAGATCTAAGAAATCTCCTCTTAGAGCTCAGTAGACTCAGTTAGTTGTCTACTGTTCCTACAGATCTGGGAAGGGTGATAGTGAATCTTGCAAATTTCAGCTCTCTAGGACATGTGAAGTTTGTTTAGCTCTTGAGTCTCCCAAGCCTCTCCACCTCCTACTTTGGGCCACACATGCTTCAATTCAGAGAAAACTATTATCAAAAAGGACCAGAAGAACTGAAAAGAGGAGGATGAGTGCACAGGGATGAGGGGAGATCATTAGATCTTTCACTCTGTTCCTCTCTCTGTGGGAAGTTATGGCAAGGCTTCACTGTCTGCCTGTTCTTCCTCAGGGATAGCATGTGATTCTTCATTGTTACTCTCATAGCAGCTCTGAAATATTATAGTTGTACAAAGAACATGGGGCTCCTGTCCCTCATTTCTAAGACATAATCCTTGAGAAGAGCTTTTTATTTGAACCTGTGACCCCACCATATGCAGGATTCAACAAATGTTATGATTTTAATAATCAAACCCTTGATAAAGTTTCAGATACAGTGACACTGTGGAAATCATAATTTCACGTCATTGACCACGTTTTGAGGGTCAGTTTACTCCCCCAAATCTCGCAACCCTATAAATTTGGTGAACAGTCTTAGTCATAGTATAATATGTGCAACGGTAATATGTTCAAATAACTTTGATAAAGGCATATTCAAAACAAGGAATTGGATACTGTGCTGGCATGACATGATTCCCAAAGGACATGCAAAAAAAAGGCTACAAGGTGGAATTCAAGTATTAACAAGTTGACATTGGGATGGTGGACTATTCTGAATTATCCTGGATTTATTCAATACAAGGGTTTATACAACAAAATAATGAAAAATACAGTAGTAGGCAGAGCAAACATCATGAGGAAGACACTGTGTTGCTAATTATGACAGTGGAGGAAGGGTCCAAATGCCAAGGACTGCATGATGCCTACAGAGCTGGAAGGCTAAAAGAAATGGATGCTTTATTGGTGCTTTGAGCAGTATAATAGTCTTGCAGATACTTGATTTATGCAATTGGGGCTTGTTTCAGAATTCTGATCTAAGATACATATATAGCAGGATCATAGAAATATGCATATACACAGTGAGTGAGACAAGGGGAACAGAGAAAGACTCAGAGCTAGAAAGGGCTGAAGAAATATTAAGAATGGTATGTGTGAAGAGAAAAAAACTTCAAATAGTCCTAAACCTAATAGAAGAATTGAAAGTATTGATTGATAAATAATGGAAGATATTGGTTATTATAAAACAGAGTTAGGGAGGCAGATGATCACAAGTGAGCATGTATTTTTTTCAGTACAAACACACTGAGGATCACCCTTAAGTTTTCAGTCCCTCAATCTCTCCTCTCCAAAATTCTACCAGTAACTATGAATGCAAGACAGTATGTCATGGGTTGAATAGAGGCAACCAAGTACTACATCTTAGATTCAGAGACCCAGTTACAGCTATCTCAGCAGAGTACTGAGGAAATTAGATCATCATTGGCTGCCACTAAAGTCAGCTAGCTTTTATGTTAAAAGAGGATCTAGCTTTTGTGGGAGTCCTGTCTTCCTTGCTAACTCACTTTTATTTCAAGACTCACCAAGACACAGAAAGGTGGTGTCCTGTGTGACCACAATGCTGATATTGCCTCAATACACTTAGCTTCCTGGCTGTGTACTTTCACAACAACAGATAATTGTGAGAGCGTGAGAGTCATGGGTTGTGTGAGGTCTGAGTTCCCGACCACAGGATTTCTTCATCTGTTACTACTGAACAGTTTCTTTTTGAAATGCTTAGTTTTCAGTTGCTCTTGGGTAATGTCTCAGAAAAGGACAAGAATCCATCTGTTTATGTTTCAGGTGAGAAAGGAGGCTGTCCTTTAAGCCAATGTCTGGTGGTTCTCAAATTTCAATCTTTTTTGTTTTTATTTTAAATTTATTTTTATTTTTTTTCTTGAAGAGTTTATTTTGCATTCCAGTTAGTCTGAAACTAATTTATGAAGCACAGACTGGCCTTAAATATGAGTTCTTCCTTCTTCAGCCTACCAAATGCTAGGATTAAAGGTGTGCACTAACACACTTTTCTTTAGCTGTTTCTTTTTTATTTTTATTTTTAATGGAGGAAAGGTTTACTTAACTGACAGTTCCATCATTGTAGGTAAGTCATCAAAACAGTTACTTGTAGCTAGAGTTTTTCTCTCCAGGCCCCGCCAAGCCCCAGCAGTCCCGTAGCCCACTTATAAAGTAAACATACAGACACTTATATTACTTAAACTGCTTGGCTGTTAGCTCAGGCCTACCACTGACTAGCTCTTACTCTTATACTCAGCCCATTTCTGTTAATCTATACGTTGCCACATGTTCAGTGGCTTTACCTGCTGCCTTTACATGGTGCTCCCTGGATGGCAGGCTGGCGTCTCCTCCTCCCCACCTTCCTGTTCTCTCAATTCTCCTCTCTGCTAGTCCCGCCTATACTCCCTTCCTAGCTACTGGCCAATCAGTGTTTTATTTATCAATCAATCATCCACAATACTTCTCCTTTTTCTTTTTTTTTTCAAAAAGGAAAGGTTTTAACTTTAACATAGTAAAATTACATATAACAAAACAATTATCAAGTATGAATTACAGTTACAGTATCTAGTCTATTTATAACATCTCATCTATTTGTATTTGGCAAAATTAAGGAAGATATCCTATCTATTCTATATTTATGAGTCTAAGGTTTCATATCTAACTTATCTTTTATCATAACTAAGGAATATTATAACTATCTCTAGTCTTCAACTACATGAAAGACCTCAGAAGGATATAATATTACCTGAGAAACAGGAGAAGGATGCAGGCAACTTTTGGGAGTCTTGCGGGGTAGACAGAGACAGCTGGGAACCTAATGTTCCTTAGTAAATTTGGGGCATCTTTCTTCAGCCCACAAGCCTAGAGTCTCTCAGTCATTTTTTTGTGTCCTGTAGAATGTCTGGCAGTTTCCTTTGTGAAGCAGGAACCTAAAAGACCATTTTGCCAAGCAAAGTTCAGTGGTCATCTTCCTATGGGTTCTGCATGTCCAGTTGATCAAGCAGTCCAGGCAAGAACAGTTTCTTGTCCAAATGGCTATTTTTGTCAAGGTGAAGATAAACTCCACATGGAGTGTCTTTGATGCCCATCCTCCTCTCTGAAGTAAATCAGTGCTGCCAGGAGCAGACATGTCTCATTGTCCAGAATGTCTAAATTTTAAAAAATATTTTAAATGCCATATTCTATAGGTCTTTGAAGTGTTTGAGGACTACCCATCTGTCTGAAATATATTGATACATACCTTGGAAAACTAAATTAACATGCTACAAGTTTGACTATCATAGAAGACTAATTATTAATCTGTATTTCTTAATTATCCATTACCATCTAAATTAGTTACATAAACATAATATCTCAAACGAGAATAGAAATATATATACAGTATAACAAAATTAAGTTTAAACTTGTATCAATAAACTAAAATCCATAGCAATGTAAAACATTTTAAACAAGTTGTTGCTCTTTAAAAGTAGGTTCATTAATCTACCCTTTCATCTTATCATATCTATATCAGTTAGGAAACAGACAATTGGTTACAATGCACCAATAGTTGGAAAGCAGAAATCAAGGATGCATGCATATGCTCAACTAACCTTCTTAACTCTTGAACAGTTCAGAATATCCTGCCTAGGGAATGGCTCCAACTCCCTAAATAGTAATCAGATTCTCACCCCAATTAAGCTAAACAGGAAAAAAATTCTCCAGATATGTCCATAGGCAAATTTCTCTGATTTATACACTCTCTTTTAGACACTATTTTGAAGTACATCTAGAATGTGGCAAGTTGAAAAGGAAAACTAAAGATCATACTGGCACAAAAATCAAGATAATGCTACTATTTAATATTGCATAAAATATTTATAAATGAGTTTTCCCACTTGTTTCAGATACACTACTGTTTATTACATACATGAAGGCCAAGAAGTTAACACACCATGGAGTTAATTGAGTTTATTTGTTTATTATTTATTATTGAGGTAACCACAGCTGCTATGAAGTTTGTGTTTTTAATAGCTATGCCATGAACAGAGGCCAAGGTCTCACAACTACCCTCAAATATTCTGGATGTTTTGATCTTTCTAATGCCCTATCTTTCATGATGTTCTCTGAGTCTTTGAAGGGGTTGATATAGATGTTCCAAGAAGGCTGTTTGTCTCTATATAGTGGTTTAGACCATGTGGGCCAAAGTTGAGGAGAAATGACTAAATTTTTTTCTTGGAAGACTTTAGATCACAGCCTCCCCTCATGCTGGTGCTTTCCTTTCTTCTCCTTTTTGGTTCTCTCTTCTGCTTTCCTATTACATGGATTCTGTTATCCACTATCCTTTATTCTCCACCCTCCTTAAGCTCCCTTCCTCTCTATATCACACCCATCCTCGCAAGCTTCAGAGATACTAATAAAAGATATGGCATCAACAAATATAAGAGCCAGAGATTTAGGAAGACAAAAGCAAAATGATGCCTCTGGACATGACAGGACCTCAGCATTCCTGAACTCACGGCAGCTGTACTTGCCTGCATAAGACCTACACAAGATCAAGACAGTCAACATTCCAGCACTGAGGGAGGATGAGTATCAGGGACCCCCACTCTTGAATGTGGGAGGAGTTAGAGTGAGTGTTGAATATGATCAAAATACCTGTGTATGCTTATGAAATTAAGAAAAATATATTAAAACCTCTTTCTTTATTTTCGTGATCTTTTTGTTTAATCTCTCTGTCTCACACACACCTACACACAAACAAACGCATGATATGACACATATGTATATAGATACCATAATGAAACACTGTGCTTTGTATGGTAACCTAAAAAGTTAATGAAAGATTAAAAATGTACAAACATATTCTTAAATCTAGCTTCCGTGTATAAAAATATGCAGCATTTAACTTTCTGCGTATCTCTTATTTTAGTAAACATAATGATTTCCAGTTGCTTCAATTTTCCTGCAAATATTCCATTTAATTTTTTTTTTGTGACTGCCTGTCGGGGGCACAAAGGTAATTGAGCCCACAGATGACTAAGGAAACCTGCAATGGTAAGCATGCATGGTTTATTTTTAAAGAAAAGGTATAAGACCTGTTTTTCACCCAGAAGGCTGGGGACTGGGGATGATAAATAGACTGTTGGCTTGTGATTTCTAAAGGGCCAGGCTATATCAAGCTCTCACAATCAAGACCAGGGATACTTAAGTGTCTAGATGACCCTTAAATTATTTATAGAGCTAGAAGCTCCCTCATGCTCCTGCAACCAGAACCAGAGGTGACTCATAGCCTAAATTACCTCTAAGCTATAAGTATGAACCCTGAGGAGTGAATGAACACTGGTAAGGAACTGCTCCTCTGTTCTGCCTTTTTTCTTCCAAATTTACACTGTCAGACCTAATGGGCCCTGTGGTGTTGTTAGGAGAAAACATGACATTGTCTTGCATCTCTGAGCATCAGTTTGATATGTCTCATCTCTCTAGGTGATGTGATTTTGTCTGGCTGAAGCATGTACTGGTTTTGAGCACGAGTCTCTACTTCGTTTTATTCCTATGGACCTCTACAATCTAACTAGTTGTACACTCTAGATCTACTTGAAGAGGCAACTATGTTGAATATCTCAAAGTTCTATATAAACAAAAGACTCACTCATTTTATTAGTATATGTTAATAATATTTAATGATGTTATATAAAATAATGTGTCTCATGACAATTTCTTTTGTGGATATGTATTTTGATCATATTCCTACCCAACTATCCTGACTTTCTTCCACTCCAGCTGATACCTTCCAGACACTGGACCTTAAAATATGCTGTCTTTATAACTCAAATGCTGTTTGTCAAAGTCTTCTCTCATCAGAAGCATGTATATATGTCTTTAATATTTCACTGTATACTTCCTATCAATTATAATGGTTTCTAAGATCTGGCAGAAGTAAGGTACATGCTATTTCTCACATCATTCCATTACTATGCTGCTGAAAAGTTAGTTCCTCTGAATTGAAACATTATCTTTTGGAAGTGGAATTATTCAGACTCAGGGAGAAAAGAAAACCTCAGAATTCTCAGGAATGTCCTGAAGCATACAAGATTCACAGATTCACAAGGGCCCTCCAAAGTTATATGAGTAATAACAATAGCTAAGGAGATGAGATCCTTCAATTAGCCAAGTGTCCTATAAGTTGTATAGGGAGCTCCAGGGATGCAGCTTTCATGAGTCATCACACATGCTACTTTGGGCTTTTGGTAATGCAGCCACTTTTGACTCACCCATGTTCCCATAATTACCCTTCCTCCATAATTCCTCAAGTAATCCTTATAAATTCCTCAGTTCAGTAAAATAGATCTGGCTGGATCATTTATTGGATCTGCAATTGGTACCCTACGTGAGATCAGCAGATGCTTGCTCATTTCTCCCCAGAAAGAGTCACGCAACCTATGTACACAATAATAATCCTAAAATATGGTTTCTATTGCTGTGATAAAACCCCATGACCAAAAGCAACGGGGAGTGACAGATGTTGGCTTAAATCATTTATGTATACCAGGTGACAGTCCAGTGAGGGAATCCAAGCAGGAACCTGGAGTCAGGAAATTAATCAGATTCCATGGAGGTTCACCACATACAGTATTGCTCCCCATGGTTTCATAGCATTTTTTCTTATACAATTTAGAGGACCTGATCCAGCGGGGCACCAACAACAGTGAACTAGGTTTTCCCACATCAACCATGAGTCAAGAAAATGCCCAACAGAATTGCCCAAAGACTAATTCATTGGAGCCAATGAAACTGTGGAGCCAATTTCTCGGTTGAGAGTTCCACTTCTCAAATGACTATAGCTTGTGTCATGTTGACAAAACCAACTAGGATACTATCACATATGTTCTCTTTTACATTTTAATGCCTGGATTATGAGATGAATATTTGTTTATTGTCTGTCTGTTTGTTTTGAAAAGGGAGATTTCTAGGTAGCCTCCGAATTGTGATCTTCCCGTGTGAACCTCTCAAGAGTTAAGGCCCTAGGAACTAAGGGCATCCTGAAGGTGGAATTTTATTTGGAGTCTCTTCAATCCAAGTTACTTCCAATAATGCTACAGAGAGATACTTTCAAGGGTCATGGACCACGGAAAAGTTTTATACAGTTGTGGGGGTGCCTGAAAACACTATGGCTAGCAGAAAAACAAACCACATAAGGTAACAAAGAAACCCAGTTCAGAATTACTTAGTTACCCAGGCTGGTTCAAACTTTGGGAATTTGACACCAAGTAGTTTATTGTAAGTATATTTAGACACAGTTAATTTGTGGAAATGTCTCCTGATGCAATACAGCACCCCGTGTACACTGAGATGTAATAATATTGAAATCAACTTAAAGGACCTGTCATTTCTTACAGGAGGATGGGCTCTAGAGATAGGTTAAATGTATTAGCATAATGGCCTAGGGAAGGATCTGGCATGGTTTCAGGCACACAGAAAATGAATAGACTATTAGCCACCTCTTATCCCAGTTGTGGGAGCTTGGGGGAGCCCTGCCTATACAGATAATTGTAAGGTCCATCTATATTAGTGTGTATCTCCAGTCATGCTTGTGGGAGCTTGAAATGGCCCCACCCTTCTGATAACACAGACCACCAGGATATTAATCACCTCCAATTCCCAGTATTCTGAATGGAAAAACAGGTTAATACAACTTTTTCTTTGAAAAGACAACCCTGCATGCTTAACATTCTTAATTTCCCTATTGATCTATGGGCACAAGTACCTTTGTGCTCCCAATATCCCCTCCTTTCTATTTTTTAAAAGAAAACTGGTGGGTAATAGAGGCCAAGTTTGAATGCACTGCCCTAATGGTTAGTCCCGTAAGTACAGGGAAGCACAAGAGAATTATAAGACTATCTAACATAGGACCAAAACAGAGGAAAGAGATCTTAACCATAATGGCCACTCAAAGGTCCCTTGAGAGATTTTGTCTCTCTTTACACAAATCTTTATTTTTACCATCAATAGAATGATGAAAATCTGACACATTAAAGTAACATATGAGAGGAAGTTGTTGACAATCAAGATTATGCTTGAGTAACAAGTACAGATTCACTTATTTCTATTGTGGCCCTCCATTCATCATCTCTTGATAAATTTCTGCTGTTATTTTGCTGTAACACAAGCAGTTTTACTAGTCATATAGGCATCATCTTTGGGAACTTTCTTTGTATTCCAGTAACCATTCCTTGGATTGGTAGTAAAAAAGATATTGTAGCTGCAACCATGAAAGGATCCAATAGGTGCAAATAATCAGTACAAGTTTAAGGGAGTAATCTCTTAATTCTATTGATTGATTGTAGAGATTACTGAACAATAGGTATATGATGTAGCCTATTTCCACATAAACCTTTATAACCCATAGGAAGGGTAGTATAAGTAGCATTTCCAAAGACAGTGGTTTACCAGATAGAATGATGTGATTAAAGATGGACTCAAATTAGGAGAAATACAAATCCATTTTAATCACAAACTATGTGATAACTAAACACTATTGATAGAAATATCAGGAGAAGTTCAATGAATATGAGTCTGGGTGAATTTTATTTTGTCTCCTACTATTTGTGTATAGTGCATATGAGTGACTCCTGTGCAATATAAATTTCTTTTTAAGAGCCAAGGAATAGACAGGATTCCTCTGGTACAAAGAAGTTGTTCTTGTTGACTGATAATTCTTCTTACTGTATATAGTTGTACTGTATTAAGAGTTAAAACCTTTCTTTTTTGTTTAGACAAAGGGTGGAACTGTTGTAGGATATTTTATCATGCTGTGTGAAGATGTGTCACTGTGATTGGCTTAATAAAATGCTGAACAGCCAGTAGCTAGACAAGAGAGGTTAGGCCAGACTTCTGGGCAGAGCATGGAACTCAGGTGGATGAATCTAGGCACGTGGGAGATGCCACCAAGAGGGAGTCAGACATACAGAATGGAGGAGAGGTAAATAGCGACATGGCAGAATATAGATTAATAGAAACAGGTTAATTTACATTATAAGAGCTAGTTGATACAAGCCTAAGCTAAAGGCTGAGCTTTCATAATTAATAAGAAGTCTCTGTGTCATTATTTGGGGGCTGGTGGGCCAAACAAAGTCCAACCAAATTTGGTGCCCTGCATTGGGCACTAAATGTGACAGGATTTTCTTGTTGAACTTTCTTTGGACCATCATTCCTAAAAGTCATTTTCCATATTCATAACTTTTGATTTTGTTGTGATTCACTCAATTTAACCATGACCATATGTATGTTTATTGGATTTTAGTGTGGTGAAGTAACCAGTAGGTAAACAACCAAAGGCAATGAAACATTTCCAATTTTGATCATTTTCTGTACACCTATGGCTCATGGAATATTGAAGAAGGAAGGTGGAAATATTGTATGAGCAAGATCAGTGTATTTCCTGTGAGATTGTGCCTCCTAGTAATGTCAGCATGTATACCTACAAAGTCTCACTAACATGATTTCCCAAACATTCCTTGAAAAAAGTAGTGGAAGAAAAGCCCATGAGGACTCATCCCTGGACACACAGACACACAGACACACAGACACACAGACACAGATACACACACACACACACACACACACACACACACACACACACAACTGTAGGCAATTGAGGAATGCTGAGAGTGGGAGAAATAGTCTACTTCAGGGAAAAGCACAACAATTGGTTATCTAATACCTAATGGTCAGGCCTGAAAACATTCATATAGGTAACATATGGACTGAGCATGCTATATTTTGGAACATATAGATATAGATATAGATATAGATATAGATATATATTCCTATACATATATGCATGCAATAATATCGTGGAAGACAAGGGAGGCTTGTAACAGTTACAGGACTGCCAATGATTCTGTGATGTGAAATAGTGTCTATTGGATCTAACTGGGATATGTCATCTATTACCTCACAGTAGCTGTAAACCCCTGGCCTAAGACCTGCAGGAGGTGAAGCCAGTCAGGACTCTAGCATGGAGAGCAAAGGGACTCATAAGGCCTCAGATCTAGCCAAGGAGCTGTTGGCAGTTGATACCTGCTAGGGGCAGAAAAGTCACACCCCCACAACCCATGGGACAGGGATCATTGCAGAAGAGGAAATAGAAAGATGTAAGAGCCAAAGACAGTGGATGACTACAAGGAAATAGTGTTTTCCAGACATAGCAGGGCAGATGCAGTTTTGAGCTCACAGTTATTACAGCAACATGCAAAGACCCGCACAAGCTCAAGCCAAACCAAATCCCAGCATGGAGAGGGAATGATCATAAATTCCACCCCTAACTGAGAAGCTGTGGCATTTGATGACTTCTGGGAGAGGGGAAGTTGGTTTTCTTTAAGGATGTGAGTCCTGATAAGTTGACCACACTCCATTTGAAGACCACACATCTTAGAGTATATAAGTAGTACCAGAAACTCCCTCCCTCTCCCACTACTTGTATCTCCCTTTGTCTCTGTCTCTGTCTGTGCTGAGAATGAATCCAAAGGCTTCAAAAGTGGTAGATAAGGTCTTCTATTGGTGTCTCCTGATTATCTAGGATGAGTGGCCATCACGCAGGGCCAGTGGTTTCTCTTAAATTGCCATTTCCACCCCCATGCTTTCATCTGGGATAGCCTGGTTTTAACATTCTGTATTCTCATTATAATATATAAGGCCATTGATTTTGTAGACATTTTTTTTGCTTCTGTATTTATTCATGGTTCTGAAAGTTCAAGTTTCATAGATCAATGTGTCCTGGTTACATTGTCATTCAATTCACAACATTTTCTCACTTCATTTTTTTCTCATTTCACTAATTGCTTATTGAGAAGGATTTGGCTCTATTTACAAAATGTAAGGACATTGGTTATCTCTGACCAAAGAATCAAGAGGGTCAAGTTCTGAGAGTCTCCTGATGATACATGTGGTATGCATGATGGCTGACGTTCGTTATACAGAGTGCACTAGAGACAAATATTATCTCAGATGTCCCTAGTTTCTATCCACAGAATGTGGGGTCAGAGTCTTCTTTCTGTTATGGCTTCTTACTTTTTTCAGCTGTTGTCCTATTCCAGTGTCCTTATACATAACTGGGCATAGGTCACATCCTGAGGCTCCTTGGATGTAGTAGCCTGGAGTGGGACAGAGTTGGAGGAAGGTATGTGCTTGGCATTGGCAACTTCTGGAGCTAGGTGAACAGAACCTACCCGAGGGTACATCTCTCTGTTCTCTCCTGATTGATTATTCTTCATGTCCAGTACTTTTTCTGACAGTGGGAAAGAAGAGGTAATCCCTGCTTTATAAAGCATGGAGGGTTTCACCTGGACATAAACAATTCCCTGGGGTTCTTCATCAGGTGGGTTCTGCAGCAAGGAGGCAATGAGATGGATAAAGTGACTTCTAGTTCCATTCAGGATCTTCTTTAGACAGAGAGAGCCTTTAGAAATTTAATTCACATCATATCATTACTAATAGAGTCTTCATAGGCTTCCTGAGACCTTGGGGAGTCTGCAAGTGTACTTCCCATAGTTTTGGCCTGTTATCCTCACACTAACTCCTGGTTTCTCAGATCCAGCAACATTCTCATCTTCCTGTCTGAGGACCTTTGAACCTTCTGTATTTTCTGCCTGTTTTTGCTGGTTAATTAGGTGTCTGGGTGGACTTTTTCAGGTATCTCCTCAGAATATACCTAGTAAGAGTCTCCCTTTGGGATTCACACTGGCCCTCTGTGCCTCGCAGTATGTCCATTTTCTCTGCTTCATTTTTCCTAATAGCACACCACACCACAATCATTCTTCAGTTATACACATCTCATTTCCTAGCCTTCAGGTGAGCTTAGAGTGGGTGAGGAACTGTGTTCCTTGATGTGTTTGTAGCCCTTAAGGAAAGCTATAACAAGAAGATGCTCTATGTGGTAGCTTATAGTGCTGTAAGCCTTAGTTTTGTAAATGTGCCTACTTTTCTGAGTTAGTGCATAATGCTTCCATTTTTCTTTGTATATCTGTTCTAAGTACACATTTCCTAACACTTTGGTATTACTTACTCTTTCTCTAAAGCTTCCCTCCCTGCCTTGTGGCCACCAGCAATCACCTAGTTGATCTTTATCTTGGCTCTACTCAGACATGGCTTTCCCTTCATTTCTCTTCTCTATTTTCTTTTTTCCTCCAGACAGATCCTGAGATTTACAGGTTACCTTTGTTGTTGTTTTTTCTTTTAAACACTAATAAAATTGTTTTCAAGCTTAAAAAAAGAAGCTCTCTGTGGATGACAGGGTGAATGAGTAAATGCGGATCTTGAGGAATGAGGGCTCAGTGACTCATATGTCCTTTTGAGTCTCTAGACACATGCTAAGTAACAGACAGATGACACACATCCAGAAATGAGACAGGAGAGAAGGGTCACATAGTCCTAGCGAAACCAAGAAGAAGAGATCATAGTTCATAGAGGCAAATTCTTCCAGAAAGGAGGGATCAGCTGTGGCTGATTCTGGCACAAAGAAGGAGTGCTAGACCAAATTGGGCCATAAGCTCTTGTCACTGTGAATGGGGCAGCAGTCTTACCCAACTGTCCAGCTCTACACTCTCCTCAGGTTGTGGGGCCATCACAGAAGCATCTGTCACGTTACAACAAAATAGTCATCTCTTGGCTATGGAATCTCTCAGTCTCCTAGACCCATGCCCTTGTCCCACAAGGAGACAGAGTACCAGAGAGTGTGATGAAATCTCTGGGTTCATTGTGAAAGTTCAGTCCCTCAGAGTGTTGACCCCAGACCCTTCCTATCAGTCTTGTGATGCTGACATTTAGAGCATCTCCATCCCCAAGGACCCCATATTCTCACACTGGTTTTCTTCCTTGATGGCAGCATCTGGGCTGGATCTGAGGAGACAGGGATTATCAGATAGCTGTGAGGTCTATGGCAGGTGGGAGTCTGGGTCTCTGGGCAGGAGTTACCTCTTCTGAGGGAGTCTATCTCTGGCTGTTGGGTCTGTATTCCCTTCAAGAAGTTGCAAGTTGGTCTCCCTTTGGTCTGCATGAATTGAAAAAGTATAAGCTAGTTGGATGGGAAGGCTCCACCAATAGAAAATTTCAGAGGAAGAAATGGGATGTAAAAAACATGCTGTAAGTATGCAAATACTGCCAGAGATGGAAAACCTTATAAAATATTTGAAATTTTCACAGATCTGGAGGCTACATGTTTTATTTACCCACCACATCCATACACCCAAGTCACTCTTACCCTACTTACCTGCCTTCTTCTCTTTGCCTTTACACTGATATCGGAAGAGGATGAGAAGAATAAGGAGAAAGAAAAGCAGGAGGAGGCTGACCAAGACTCCAATCAGAACCTTCTGGTATCTTCCCAGTCCTTAGGCACAGTTGGCATTGTGCATGAAGAAAAGATGTTATTTACCCAGGCACCTACTGTATGCCCAGCCCACTCATAGCCTCTGTCCTCACAATCATGCAACATGGAATTGTTTCCATTACCCAGATAGAAGGATTAAAAGAGCTGTGGTTTGAACCCAACATCTGACTTTCAGCCTTGTCCTTACTACAAAGGATGAGGTACTTGTTCTAGAAAGAAAGTTTCAGAATATCCAGCCCCAAATATGAGTCTTTTCCAATGTAGTGTAGTGTGTCACCATTCTTGTGGCACAGGGGACATGGTCTTTCAAAAACCGGTGTCTGATGGATGAGACTCCTGCTCATTCAGGAGGTCACAGCCAAGGACAGCACAAAGACTCAGAGAAGGTGATTTTCTTCAAGTCTGGATCTCAAAAGACCATCTTGATTTTCCTTCACTATTCAATAAAACCTGTCCAGGAATCTAGAGGCTAGGAAGAAACTCCATTAGGGAATTCAAGACTCCAGTGAATCAGAAGTTGGTGTTAACAAGGGTATGGGATCTAGGTAGAGAGATATATTGAGGCCTTGGCTCTGAGGAACAGATTATCTTAGTGGGGAGCAAGTCTAGTACTTTCAATTTATGAACTTCAGAGGAGGCTTCACCACCCCATAATGATCCCACTCTTTCTGTACCCACCTCTCATGAGAGCTCTACTTACCATTCTCAGTGTGGGTAGGAGACTCGTCCTTGGATTCTGCCAGAGATAGATGGAGAAGTGAGTATTTGAACTTCAAGCACATGACTATGGCCTGTCAGTTTCTACATCAATCTGGACTTTAAGTACTTCCAACTAGCTACCACCTTGTTGGAGACCAGATTTTGTGCCTCTGGATTCCTGTTTGTCTGTCAAGATCACAGCCCAGGTCCACCAAGCTTCAACAAAGCATATCACAGAAGGTAAGGAAAGTATTGAGTCTCTGAGGGACATGAAACTTCCTGATTGAGTCTGTGCATCATTTTTACCACAAGCCTTTGGTGAGATGAGATTGTTATGATGAGACTATACCCTTTATTTCAGGAAATATAGACAAGAGGAGAATGAAGGGCTGAGGATGCCATTGGAGACTGTTCTCATTAGGTTTTGCTAACTTAATACAAGCTAGAGTCATCTGGGAGAGGCAAATTAAGTTGAAAACATGCCTCCATCATATTGGCCTGTAGGCAAGTCTGTGGAGGCATTTTATTGATTGCCTGATTGTTGAGGTGGGAGTGAGACAGCCAAGCCCACTGTGGGTGGTTCTAACTCTGGGTAGTTGGACCTTGATGATATAAGAAAATAGTCTGAGAAAACCACTGGAGAGTAAGCCTGTTAACCATGCTCCACTATGGCCTCTGCTCCAGTTCTTGCCTTGAGTGCCTACCTCTAATTCTCTTCATGATGGCCTGTAAACTATTAGAAGAAATAAAACCTTTCTTCCATATGTTGCTTTAGATCATGGTGTTTTAATCACAAAAATAGAAAATTAAGCAGTACAGAGACAATGTCTGATCACTCCATATACTGTCTGTTCTCAAGCCCTCCTGATTCTGCTAAATTCCAATGAGTCACTGGGGGTAGTAATTGCATCAGGGGAAGCTTAAGGCTGGTGCTCTATGAGGTGTCAAAGTCTTTGGAACTTTTGAGTTTCATTATTTTACTTCTAGGTTAGAACGCTTCTCAGAGCAGATCCCTGGGTGACACTCTGCACTAATAAAGGTAGTGTGAGGGGTTCTTACCTGAGACCAAGAGGTGAAGGGGGTCACTTGATTTTGACCACATCTGGGGACTGTTCCTAAAATAGCCATAGCATCTGAATGTACCATTGTGGATGGTGGTCACAGGGTCCAGAACAAAATGAGCCTGAAACTTCAAATTGGCATTTTGCTGTGAATCCAGGGTCCATGAGAGGTGGTGTTTTCCTTCCTGGATCAGAATGAATGTGCCAAATCCCAGTGATGAACTACATTGCATGGTTATGTTCTCTCCTGAGGTCACAGCAGGGCTGGGCCAAACCGACAGGCTTGGTTTATCATAAGCTTCTAGGATACAAGGGGAAGTGTATGAAATGAACTTAAGCTACCCACATTGTCCTGCAGGCTTGGGCTCTGAGAAAAGTACCCTGGAGAGTAGAACTCCTGAGGGGAGAGCCTGTAGTAGGAACCCTGAGTCTCCACTCACCTGTTAGCACCAGTTCCAGAGTGTCACTGTGCTCTGACCAGCCAGCAGGGCTCTTATAGCAACACTTATATATCCCTGCAAAGTCATGTGTCATGTAATTAATACAGAACTTAGCCTTGTCCAAGCTTTCCAGAGGGGATTGTCGGTCCCAAGGATCTGAGCTTCCCTCTTTAAGCAAACGATACTCCTGGGCCTCCGAGGAACCCTGACACCAAATAGTAACAGTTGCATATGAGGCAATCACAGACTGTGGCTCAGCCCAGATTTTGGGCTTTGTGAGTGTTCCTGCAAGGAAACCAAAGGCTGAGTCGCATACAATCCTCCCTCAGACACCAAACCTTAGCATAGAGCACTTAATGGTCATCACAACATTATCCATAAACACTTCTCTCACTCCACATTGTGAAGAGTTAACTAAGAGGAGAGCAAAAATAAGGTCTGGTATTCAGAGTCAAGAATAAAATCTTGAGAAGGAAGGAGACACTCACCTGCCAGGACTGCAGTCTT
Organism: Peromyscus eremicus; assembly: GCF_949786415.1. NCBI lineage: Eukaryota > Metazoa > Chordata > Mammalia > Rodentia > Cricetidae > Peromyscus > Peromyscus eremicus. The sequence continues at coordinate 181,230,536 of NC_081416.1, forward strand.
CTGTCCCACACTCAGTCCTGAAAGAAAATTCACTCTGAGAGATTTTTCCCATCTGAGAGACAGGGTCAATATCTTGAGGTCTCCAGATTCAATAAGACCCGGCTTGGAGAGGGTTTTTTACAGATTTGAGTGTCCACTCTCCCTCTTCATATCTTACCAAGGCACAGCAGCATTCTGAGCATGGGTACCATGGTGAGTCTTGGTATATTTCTTGCTTGTGCTCCTTGGGCAGCCAGACCATGTTCTGTAGAACCATCAGACAGGGTGTTTTCAGTCTGAGGGCAGGTCCTTCCTGTCATGGGTTTGCCACATCGGTATTATCACCAGTTCACCAGAAGGGGAGCTTCTCTTTTTTTCCCCAGTTCCGGAGTTTTGCCAAGTACTCGGGTCTCTGAAAAGTCTTTAGAAGAAATGTTTTTTCTCTATTCCTCACAGCTTTCCACCTGTTCTCTGTGTTTACCAAGCCAGAAAATAAACATTCGCATGTAACAACATGTCATTTCACAAGGAGAAACAATTGCAGACCCCAAATATGCAAAATTGTTTTTAGTCACAATCAGCACACTGTGCTAAGAAAAAGTTCACTTATGATATTAAAATGGGAGGCCATAATCTCAAGGTGGGTCTGTAGACTCAAGTCAAATATTTCTTATGTCAGGCTCAGATCAGACTCTGCTCTCTTTCCTCCCTCAGCTCCAATGGTCTTCCACAACTTTAGTCACAATGTCCTGATTCACAGCAGCCAAGACCAGCATTTTCCAATTCTGTTCCCTCTTACTGGTTTCTGTGAGATTCACTCTTTGCCTACTTGTTCGCATTTTCAAAAAGTTACTCTTATGTTGAGACCATCAGGCTTAAGTCCTCCTCTGATAAGATGAAAAGGTAGATTATTGAATCTACTTTTAAAAAGGAACTACTTGCTTTAAATAAGACAGGTAATGAAATGTTTTGTCTGAATTTGTCAAATGTTACTGGACTGGACATTCTTAATGCAGTTCTTGACTTACTGTATATACTTTGTTACATTAGTTATAAGCTTCCTTTATTATTTAGAAAAAACAGAAAATGTGAGGATATTGTGTCCCCCAATATATTGTGCACCTTAATAAACTTATCTGGGGTCAGAGAACAGAACAGCCACTAGATAGACAGAGGCCAGAAAATTGTGGCACACACACCTATAATCCTAGCGTTTTGGAGGCAGAGATCCATCTGGATCTCTGTGAGTTCATAGTCACACTGGAAACAGCCAGGCATGGTGACACATGCCTTTAATCCCAGTGATGGCAGGAAGCAGAAAGATATACAAAGTGTGGGGACCAGGAACTAGAGGCTTGTTAAGCTTTTAGGCTTTTAGCTGCAGTTCAGCTGACATCTATTCAGATGAGGACTCAGAGGCTTTCAGTCTGAGGAAACAAGACCAGCTGAGGAATTAGCCAGGTGAGGTTAGCTGCGGCTTGTTCTGTTTCTGTGATCTTTCAGCATTCACCCCAATAGTTGGCTCTGGGTTTGTTTTTATTAATAAGACCTTCTAAGATTCATGCTATACTCCTCCAAAGTCCCTAACTTATGTAATATCTGGTACCAAAGGGAATAAGTTCAGGTTCTGGGCATAAGAATGTAGACACCTTTGGCTTTATTATTCTGCTTGGAAGAGGAATTTTCCATTTCCCAATTAAACTTTGGTGACTGGCTTTTTTTTTAATTCCATGGGCATAATATCTACAAGTACTTGGGATGCCTGCATGTTGTGGTAATCTATCCTCTGAGGATGACATGAAATAAAGATAGGGTTTCTCTATTTCAATTACAGTGGCTGCGATGTCCACCTATGTTTTTCACAGGACTGGTCATAATATTTATTATAGGTGATGGAAGGGTTTTGCAATACTTTGCCCCATGCTGGTATTATGCCTTGCTAAAGAAGAAAGATGAAAGACAAAGAGGTACAGGTTTTGTTTGGTGGTATAGCTATATAAAATTTTCCCAACTTCATTAAGGAGCCACTTACCAATGCTTTGGTTTAGTAATCAAAATTAAATTCACTGGTTCACCACATCATACTTGGGTGGCATTGTATTTTTTTCTGTCACTGGTGCCTTATGTAATGTATTACATGGTTTGTTAATGTTACTCCAGATAAAGTTCCCATAATACTGCACCTTTAACACTGCACTCCACTCTTCTTGGACTAGAGGAGTATCTCCAAGATAGGCTCAGAAAACCCTAGTTAAACTACCACCAATCACTATTCTCCATTAACTTCTATATTACCTGGAAGACATAAGTGGTTATTGAGTGTCCAGAAGTGATAAAGTTTGTAGTTCATCATATCATATAATTGTCATTAGATAAATCACAGGAGATATGTCTTGTTTTAAGACAATAAGCAACACAGTAGCCAGAATTTTTAATAACATGAGGAATGTTAAATTTCAAACAGCTGCTATGTTCCCAACACACACTGTGTAAATCTATACTTAGTAAGGCATGTCTCCCAGCAGTGAAGTTGGGCATTCAGTATATTTCAGAAGGTATGATTAGGCTTCAGCATACCAACAGGATAAACTATACAAGGAATACATTCTTTGCACATCTTTCACATTGCTGACCCTAAATCACCAGATATTAGTGGTGGAATGTTGTTTTGTATGCTGTGAATATGTGTCACTATGATTGGTTGATAAATAAAACTCTGATTGGCTAACAGCTAGGAAGGAAGTATAGGTGGGTAAGCAGATGAGGAGAATTCTGGAAAGAGGAAGGACAGAGTCAAGATTCACCAGCCAGACACAGAGGAAGCAAGATGACAAGGCAGAACTGAGAAAAGGCACCAAGCCACATGGCTAAACATATTAAAAAATATGGTTTAATTTAAGTGTAAGAGCTAGTCAGTAATAAGCCTAAGCTAATGGCCAAGCAGTTATAATTAATATAAGCCTATTTATTTGGGGGGCATGAGTGGGAGAGATTTGTCCTGACTGCTGGCCAGCTGGGACACAGGAAACTTCCAACTACATTTGGCTGCCCAATGTAGAGCAAGATTTTCCACCTAAACCCACAGAAAGTTTTAAAAAGAAAATTCTAAAAAGGAGCAAAAACAGCTTTCTAGTTTTGTCTCCCATGTGAGCCATGAGCTACAGTATGTCATGTTTGCAGTGGCATGTGGGCTTGAGTGCAGCATTGTGGATTCCTGCCACTGTACACAGAGACATCTCCAACTGCACAGCAGCATGGTGCATAGTGGATATAGCTTTTGCTAGTACAGACAAAAAATGGTTTCTGGGATACATGCTGCTTTGATGGAGGAAGAGACACACTGCTTCCAAAAGTTAGTGTGCACATGGCTCCCAGAGCTGGTGGTAAATGTACCACCACCATATTGGGAAGCTGAAATGGGCAGAGTCAGCAGCCAAGGCTTCTGCTTCAGTACTAGCCACTGCAGTTTAAAACAACAGATTCACAATAAGGCAGATTTAGATGGAATGAGACTTTAAATGGTTTACAGTGTGTGTAAAAATGTACATAGGCTTGGAAGAGAGAAGAAAATGAATATAGACAGTTATATAAAGAAATAGTTTTAAAAAATAAAGTCTTTAAAGAGACAGTAAAGGTAATACAAAAATAAGCCACATAAAGATGGATATTACACAGAGTTTCTGGATTGTGTTGTCTTAGGGATTTTTAACTGCAGAAAGACATTTGATTGTAAAGGCTGCTAAATTAAACATATATATATATATATGTGTGTGTGTGTGTGTGTGTGTGTATATATGTTTTTTTTAAACTACCTTGACTTCAAAATTTGTGTTTAATGATACATTGTTTTGGAAAAGAGGTTGTGCTCCTTTTTCCACAGAAAATGAGAACCGATGGATCGCTTCCAAGCTAGTATAGTTGGATCAAGGAAGAACACCTGAGAGGTCTCCAGGTGATCCAACATGTAAAATCAGCTTCAAGGCAACTGACTTAGATAATACAGCATCACAGACTACTCCAGTTAGGACTTGACCATAATTCTTAGTTTTCTCAGGATCCCCATAAGATTACCAGTGCCCACAACCAGCAGGAAGTAGTGTGAGAAGCTATGCCTAAATTCCCAAAACATTCTTTATAAATGTTTATTTTTATTTAATGGGGTTGATTATAAATGCAATCTCTTTCTAAAAAAGAAAAGGGGATATTATAGAAATGATAGGATAAAGAGTAACAACTTGTTTAAAGTGTTTTACATTGCTAGGGATTTTAGTTTATTGATACAAATTTAAAGTTAATTTTGTTATATTGTATGTGTATCTCTACTCTTGTTTAAGGTTAATGTTTGTACAGCTCATTTGAAATTGTAATGTAATGTATAATGTAATTGTAATGTATAATTAAGAAATACAGATTAATAATTAGTCATCCATGATAATCAAACTTATAGTCATGTTAGTTAAGTTTTTAGGTATATGAAGGTGTATTTTAATTAGGTAGGTGATCTTCAAACACTTCAAAGACCTACAGAATATGGCATTTAAAATGTTTTAAGAACTTTGACTCTGGACATTGAGACATGCCTGCTTCTAGCAGCACCATTCTACTTCAGAGACATTGAAGAAGCTCATTATGGGTTTGCTTTCTTTGTGGCAAAAGTTAGCCACTGGGTAAAAAAGTGTGCTTGCATTGACTGCTTGACAGTATGTTGTATAAAGTAGACATGCAGGACCCTTAGGAAGGTGACCACTGAAATCGGCAAGATGAGCTGGTTCTTCAGGTTCCTGCCAAATATTCTACAGGACACTGGGGGAAATGACTAAAAAACTCTAGACCTATTGGCTGAAGATAGATGTCCCAATGTTTCAGAGGAAATTTGGGTGACTGTCCAGGCAGGCAACTGTCTCTGTCATTCTAGAATTTTGGAAGTTGCTTACAATGCTCTTCCTGTTTACTAAGGTAATATATCCTTCTGAGGTCTTTAATGTAGTTGAAAACTAGGAAGTTATAATTTTCCTTGGTTATGATAAAAGATAAATAGATCTGAAACTTTAGACTCACAAATATAGGATAGATGATAGAATATTTTCTTTAATTTTGCCAAATACAAATAGACTCAAAATTGTAACTGTAATTCTTGCTTGATAACTGTTTTGCTATATGTAATTTTACTATGTTAAAGTTACAACCTTCCTTTTGTTTAGACAGAAAAGGGGAAGTGATGTGGGATGTCGTTCTGTATGTTGTGAATATGTGTTGCTCTGATTGGTTGATAAATAAAATGTTGATTGGCCAGTAGCCAGGCAGGAAGTATAGGTGGGGAAACAGATGAGGAGGATTCTGGGAAGAGGAAGGCTGAGTCAGGAGTCACCAGCCAGACACAGAAGAAGCAAGATGACAAGGCAAAACTGAGAAAAGGTACCAAGCCACATGGCTAAACATAGATAAAAATTATGGGTTAATTTAAGAGTCAGAGCTAGTCAGTAATAAACCTGAGCTAATGGCCAAGCAGTTATAATTAATATGAACTTCTGTGTGTTTATTTGTGGGATGTGAGTGGGAGAGATTTGTCCCAACGGCCAGCTGACTGGGACACAGGAAAACCTCCAACTAGGTAAAGATAGACTGGATGGAAAGACATGCCCACTGGCACTTTATAGTGCCAAATAATGTGACTGTGCCCAACCATTTTATCACTAGCAATAAGGTTCATTCCACAAGTTAAATCCATACCTGACACCAGTATTTGGCCAATTATCTGTGGTTAGAGATATCATGTTCCACAGAGGTGAACATAGTACCACAACTCTATTAAATCATCACAGTAGTAAACCAACACCCAGTGATTTATCATTGCACCCATAAGTTAGTCACCATAGATTAGTTTCTAAATCTTCATCAGATAAGGTCTGCCTGCAGCAGATGAGATGAGGACCCCTACTAGTAGTCAAACGTGTGAACCATAAGACACTGTGGAATGCTCAGGCATAAATGGGACATTGGTATCACAGACCCTCCTACCATGGATCAGAGATCATTGCAGACAGACATAAGGGATTGGTTGTAAGTCACAGAGGTATTGGATGACCCCAAATCAACGAGTATGCACTGGCATAGCTGTTCCTTATTGACATACATCTCAGAAATCTTCAGGTAACTAGTGGAAGTATAAAAACAATACTCAGTGAGGTAATTCATTCTCCTAAAAACAATTGCCATGTTTTCTCTTTTACTTATGGATACTAGCTCTGAGGATTTATATTTAAGAATATCCTCAAGGAATAGAACTGGCCCAAAGAGTGAAATAGGCAAGGGAAGGAAAGTAATACAGAGGGAGTGAAAAAGGAGAGAGTACAATAAAAATGCTTGAAAAAGGCAAAAGGAAGCATATTGTCTTATAACATTACTTAAGATACTTATAACACATATTAACATGACCTTATACACCATGGATGAGGTCTCCCAAAAGCCTTACATTATGTAAGAAAAAGAGTGCCATAGAAAACCTCCCTTCAAGTTGTTCATTAGGGTCTCCAGAAGACTTCCAAAACCATGCAGGTTAGTGACATTGTCCTTGACTGTGTGCTAGGACTTCAAGGTAAGACCTTATTGTGAATGCAACACACACTTAGCAGTGTTGTCCATCTATGCAATTATTGATGACTGATTCCTTGACTACTTCATTAATTTGGAATGTGTCTGCCTTCTCAATTGTTAATCTGGTGCTGGCCCTTGCTAATTAGTCATTTATTTTGCCCAGATTTAATTTCTCATTAATGCAGTCCTGTTTATATAACGCTATCTCTTTGATGGCTCCTTAACTATATATTTATTGGTTTTTTTATATTTTATTTATTTATATATTTACTTTTGTAGCTATAACACCCACGCTACCACCACCTGTTCACCATGTCCGAGCAAGGGGCTGTGGATCGAAAAATAGAGACAAAGACAACCGGTCACTTGCCTCAGGAGAATGCCGAATGCCGATTATTGAAAGAGGGAGGAAACCTTAAATACAGGCTTACAACACAATAGGAGAACCCCAGAGGGCAGAAGTTTGCTACTGATGTTTACAATCTTGTATCTAAGTTGTTAACATCCAATATGCAGGATACACAAACAAGGAACTTCCCTTAAGCATTCAGGAGGGTGGATACCGGCAGGGAATCAGCATAGGGAGGACATCTGGTCAAGGTCGGCAAGCAGGCAACAGCTTACTAAAAATGGGAAGGTCAGGGCCTCACATACTTTAATACCCAATTAATTTGCTTAATCCCAAAGGGAATTGTTTTGTTTATTATTGAATAATGTCCTTTATAGCATATTTCACTGCAGTTTGGGTGTCCCAGAAATATTTTGGAGGCACAGAATTACATGCATATAAGTTTTTTAATCATTTCTTTAAAATAATATTTTTTGCTTATTCTTTGAAAGTTTCATACATATACAAAATTCATATTGATCATCTCTACCACAGCTCTCTTCCATCAACATCTCGTGAACCTTTCCCAGAAGTTTCCCTTCCAACTTCACTCCTGCTTAATCATTAGAATTTCTATTTGTTCTGATTTAAGTCCTAAGTCAGGTTGAGAACTTTTCTTATAACTATCATCTTCCTGGCCAACTATTTTGTGTCTAAAAGCATTTGGATTTGATGGTCAAATTCTGTTTAAAAGAGGTTATCTTTAATTACCTTCTGTGTTCCATTCCTAGGTCATGATACATCCTTCAGAACACATTTCTCAGTTTACACATCTATTTTAAGATTTATTTTATTTTTAACACACAGACACTCTCTATCATATCTCTCTCTTTGTCTCTTTGTATCTTTCTCCCTTTTTCCATGAGTATGTGTGTGCGTGAGTGTGTGTGTGTGTGTGTGTGTGTGTGTGTGTGTGTGTCTTTGTGTGTGCTATGGGTACAGTTGCTTTCATAATTCAGATATGTTGAATCCCTTTGAACTAGAGTTAAAAGCTGACTAGATGCTAATAACTGACCTGGATCTTCTGCAAGATCACTCAGTGCTCTTTAACATAAAGGCTATTTTGAGCCTCAACTTGGAACTCTCTAAGGTCCACACTGTCACTTTAACATCCTCTGTCTTTACTGAGTTGCTTCACCATTAGCCTCATTTTTTGTTCCATGTATAAAAAGAGAAGGTAAAGTATTGTTTATGTGATGTCAGTGATATAATTCAGAGTTAACTGAAAACAAAATAGATGTGATAATTTATTTTACATCTCATTTTGCATATTCTGGGCAAATGACATCATTTTCCTCCACACAAAAGGCAGGGAATTATTTCAGAATTGTAAAATTGACAGTAAGGTATATAATTAATAAGATAAATACCAGCATAGAAAGGTTTTATATTTTTGTAAATTTGTAATTGACACAAGATGATTTTCATGTTCATAACCAACTATAACTTTTGATATTCATACGTATATGATGTAATATTGCATGAAGCTAACAAACACTAAGAAAAAATAATTGTATATGTAAAATAATAAGAAATATAATAGGAACCAATGAAGATGTAAAACATGGATTAAAACCGAAACTGTTGCTTGCCCCGGACTTCCCTTCTGAAGCACAGGTGAGTGCCCTAGCTTGCCCCCGACCCCATCCCTAAGCACCAGCCACTCCGGGGAAGACCTGCCCAACTTGGCCCCAGGTTCTGGTCCCCGGGCAGGTGCCCTTCTAGCCCCACCAGGAAGGATCCCCTTCTCCAAGACCCTTGGCAGACCCTGCAGTCTCCACGCCCTGCCCCCACGCCCATCTGCCTGAGCCCCAAGCCTTTTCCTGAGACTTAGAGGCCGGCCCCCAGCTCCCATCTTGCCCAGGACTTCCCTTCTGAAGCACAGGTGAGTGCCCTAGCTTGCCCCGGACCCCATCCCTGGGCACCAGCCACTCTGGGGAAGACCTGCCCAACTTGGCCCCAGGTTCTGGTCCCCGGGCAGGTGCCCTTCTACCCCAACCGGGAAGGATCCCCTTCTCCAAGACCCTTGGCAGACCCTGCAGTCTCCACGCCCTGCCCCCACGCCCATCTGCCTGAGCCCCAAGCCTCTTCCTGAGACTTAGAGGCCGGCCCCCAGCTCCCATCTTGCCCAGGACTTCCCTTCTGAAGCACAGGTGAGTGCCCTAGCTTGCCCCCGACCCCATCCCTGGGCACCAGCCACTCCGGGGAAGACCTGCCCAACTTGGCCCCAGGTTCTGGTCCCCGGGCAGGTGCCCTTCTAGCCCCACCGGGAAGGATCCCCTTCTCCAAGACCCTTGGCAGACCCTGCAGTCTCCACGCCCTGCCTCCACGCCCATCTGCCTGAGCCCCAAGCCTCTTCCTGAGACTTAGAGGCCGGCCCCCAGCTCCCATCTTGCCCCGGACTTCCCTTCTGAAGCACAGGTGAGTGCCCTAGCTTGCCCCCGACCCCATCCCTGGGCACCAGCCACTCAGGGGAAGACCTGCCCAACTTGGCTCCAGATTCTGGTCCCCGGGCAGGTGCCCTTCTAGCCCCACCAGGAAGGATCCCCTCCTCCAAGACCCCTGGCAGACCCTGCAGTCTCCACGCCCTGCCCCCACGCCCATCCGCCTGAGCCCCAAGCCTCTTCCTGAGACTTAGAGGCCGGCCCCCAGCTCCCATCTTGTCCAGGACTTCCCTTCTGAAGCACAGGTGAGTGCCCTAGCTTGCCCCGGACCCCATCCCTGGGCACCAGCCACTCCGGGGAAGACCTGCCCAACTTGGCCCCAGGTTCTGGTCCCCGGGCAGGTGCCCTTCTACCCCAACCGGGAAGGATCCCCTTCTCCAAGACCCTTGGCAGACCCTGCAGTCTCCACGCCCTGCCCCCACGCCCATCTGCCTGAGCCCCAAGCCTCTTCCTGAGACTTAGAGGCCGGCCCCCAGCTCCCATCTTGCCCAGGACTTCCCTTCTGAAGCACAGGTGAGTGCCCTAGCTTGCCCCCGACCCCATCCCTGGGCACCAGCCACTCCGGAGAAGACCTGCCCAACTTGGCCCCAGGTTCTGGTCCCCGGGCAGGTGCCCTTCTAGCCCCACCGGGAAGGATCCCCTTCTCCAAGACCACTGGCAGACCCTGCAGTCTCCACGCCCTGCCCCCACGCCCATCTGCCTGAGCCCCAAGCCTCTTCCTGAGACTTAGAGGCCGGCCCCCAGCTCCCATCTTGCCCAGGACTTCCCTTCTGAAGCACAGGTGAGTGCCCTAGCTTGCCCCGGACCCCATCCCTGGGCACCAGCCACTCCGGGGAAGACCTGCCCAACTTGGCCCCAGGTTCTGGTCCCCGGGGAGGTGCCCTTCTAGCCCCACCGGGAAGGATCCCCTTCTCCAAGACCCCTGGCAGACCCTGCAGTCTCCACGCCCTGCCCCCACGCCCATCCGCCTGAGCCCCAAGCCTCTTCCTGAGACTTAGAGGCCGGCCCCCAGCTCCCATCTTGCCCCGGACTTCCCTTCTGAAGCACAGGTGAGTGCCCTAGCTTGCCCCCGACCCCATCCCTGGGCACCAGCCACTCAGGGGAAGACCTGCCCAACTTGGCCCCAGGTTCTGGTCCCCGGGCAGGTGCCCTTCTAGCCCCACCAGGAAGGATCCCCTCCTCCAAGACCCCTGGCAGACCCTGCAGTCTCCACGCCCTGCCCCCACGCCCATCTGCCTGAGCCCCAAGCCTTTTCCTGAGACTTAGAGGCCGGCCCCCAGCTCCCATCTTGTCCAGGACTTCCCTTCTGAAGCACAGGTGAGTGCCCTAGCTTGCCCCGGACCCCATCCCTGGGCACCAGCCACTCCGGGGAAGACCTGCCCAACTTGGCCCCAGGTTCTGGTCCCCGGGCAGGTGCCCTTCTACCCCAACCGGGAAGGATCCCTTCTCCAAGACCCTTGGCAGACCCTGCAGTCTCCACGCCCTGCCCCCACGCCCATCTGCCTGAGCCCCAAGCCTCTTCCTGAGACTTAGAGGCCGGCCCCCAGCTCCCATCTTGCCCAGGACTTCCCTTCTGAAGCACAGGTGAGTGCCCTAGCTTGCCCCTGACCCCATCCCTGGGCACCAGCCACTCCAGAGAAGACCTGCCCAACTTGGCCCCAGGTTCTGGTCCCCGGGCAGGTGCCCTTCTAGCCCCACCGGGAAGGATCCCCTTCTCCAAGACCCCTGGCAGACCCTGCAGTCTCCACGCCCTGCCCCCACGCCCATCCGCCTGAGCCCCAAGCCTCTTCCTGAGACTTAGAGGCCGGCCCCCAGCTCCCATCTTGCCCAGGACTTCCCTTCTGAAGCACAGGTGAGTGCCCTAGCTTGCCCCGGACCCCATCCCTGGGCACCAGCCACTCCGGGGAAGACCTGCCCAACTTGGCCCCAGGTTCTGGTCCCCGGGCAGGTGCCCTTCTACCCCAACCGGGAAGGATCCCTTCTCCAAGACCCTTGGCAGACCCTGCAGTCTCCACGCCCTGCCCCCACGCCCATCTGCCTGAGCCCCAAGCCTCTTCCTGAGACTTAGAGGCCGGCCCCCAGCTCCCATCTTGCCCAGGACTTCCCTTCTGAAGCACAGGTGAGTGCCCTAGCTTGCCCCCGACCCCATCCCTGGGCACCAGCCACTCCGGAGAAGACCTGCCCAACTTGGCCCCAGGTTCTGGTCCCCGGGCAGGTGCCCTTCTAGCCCCACCGGGAAGGATCCCCTTCTCCAAGACCCCTGGCAGACCCTGCAGTCTCCACGCCCTGCCCCCACGCCCATCCGCCTGAGCCCCAAGCCTCTTCCTGATACTTAGAGGCTGGCCCCCAGCTCCCATCTTGCCCAGGACTTCCCTTCTGAAGCACAGGTGAGTGCCCTAGCTTGCCCCGGACCCCATCCCTGGGCACCAGCCACTCCGGGGAAGACCTGCCCAACTTGGCCCCAGGTTCTGGTCCCCGGGCAGGTTCCCTTCTAGCCCCACCGGGAAGGATCTCCTTCTCCAAGACCCCTGGCAGACCCTGCAGTCTCCACGCCCTGCCCCCACGCCCATCTGCCTGAGCCCCAAGCCTCTTCTTGAGACTTAGAGGCTGGCCCCCAGCTCCCATCTTGCCCTGGATTTCCCATCTGGAGGAGAGAGAGAGAGAGAGAGAGAGAGAGAGAGAGAGAGAGAGGAGAGCACCCATCCTCCCCTGGACTTCCCTTCTGAACAAGAGCTCCCATCCTGCCCCGGACTTCCAATTTGGACAAGAGAGCTCCCATCTGGACAAGAGAGAGAGACTTCCTGAATCTGTCAGCTCTGTCTGAACCAAGTGTGCGGATAAGGCCAGGAACGAACCACAAGGAGATGGGCAGACGTCAAGGCAGAAACACATACAACAAAATGAATAGTAATACACCATCACCAAGCCCTAGGCCTCCTCCAACACCTAGACCTGAACATCAGAAATCGGAAGAAGCAGAAGAAAATAGCCTTATGAATGTCATCATGAAGAAGCTAGAGGCTCGTGTAGAGGAAAAGACAAAAAAATGTGAAGAACGCTGTAAACAACTAGAGGAAAGGGCAAACAAATTAGAAGAAATCAAAAAAGTCCTGGAAGAGAACAATAAAATACTGAAAGAAAATCAAGAAAAATCAATGAAACAAATGAAGGAAACAGTCCAAGACCTGAAAAGGGAAATAGAAAAAATGAAGAAGACACAAACAGAGGGAATGCTGGAAATAGAAAATCTGAGAAAACGATTGGGAACTTCAGATGCAAGTATAACCAACAAAATGCAAGAGATGGAAGAGAGGATCTCTAGCATTGAAGATACAATAGAAGAAATAGATTCATCAGTCAAAGAAAACACTAAAGTCAACAAAGTCATGAACCAAAATGTCCAAGAAATTTGGGACACCATGAAAAGACCAAACCTATGAATAATAGGGGTAGAAGAAGGAGAAGAATACCAACTCAAGGGCACAGAAAATATATTCAACAAGATCATAGAAGAAAACTTTCCCAACTTAAAGAAGGAAATGCCTATGAAGATACAGGAAGCCTATAGAACACCAAACAGACTAGACCCCAAAAAAAAGTCCCCTCGCCACATAATAATTAAACAATTAAACGTACAGAATAAAGAAAGAATATTAAGAGCAGCAAAGGAAAAAGGCCAAGTGACATATAAAGGCAAACCTATCAGAATAACACCCGATTTCTCAATGGAGACTTTGAAAGCCAGAAGGTCCTGGACAGATGTAATGCAGACATTAAGAGACCATGGATGTCAGCCTAGACTAATATACCCAGCAAAACTTTCAATCCTCATAGATGGAGTGAACAAGACATTCCATGACAAAGCCAGATTTAAACAATATTTATCCACAAACCCAGGCCTACAGAAAGCACTAGAAGGAAAATTCCAACCTAAGGGAGTCAGATACAACCTTGAAAACACAGGCAATAGATAAAGCCACAGCAGTAGACCCCAACGAAGAAAAGTACACACACATCACCACCAAAAAATAACAGGAATGAACAATCACTGGACATTAATATCTCTCAATATCAATGGACTTAATTCACCTATAAAAAGACATAGGCTTACAGAATGGATACGAAAGCATGACCCATCTTTCTGCTGCATACAAGAAACACATCTCAAATTCAAAGATAGACACTACCTAAAAATAAAAGGCTGGGAAAAGACTTTCCAATCAAATGGTCTTAAGAAACAAGCGGGTGTAGCCATCCTGATATCCAGCAAAATAGACTTCAAACTAAAATCAATCAAAAGAGATCAAGAAGGGCATTACATACTCATCACAGGAAAGATCCACCAAGATGAAGTCTCAATTCTGAACATTTATGCCCCAAACACAAGGGCACCCACATATGTAAAAGAAACATTATTAAAGCTTAAATCACATATAAAACCCCACACATTAATAGTGGGAGACCTCAACACCCCACTTTCACCACTGGACAGATCCCCCAAATCGAAACTTAACAGAGAAATAAAGGACTTAACTGATGTCATGACTCAAATGGACTTAATCGACATCTACAGAACATTCCATCCTAACAAAAAAGAATATACCTTCTTCTCAGCACCCCATGGAACCTTCTCTAAAATCGACCACATACTTGGTCACAAAGCAAATCTAAACAGATACAAAACAATTAGAATAACCTCCTGTGTTCTATCAGACCACCATGGTCTAAAGTTGGATTTCAACAACAACAAAAACTACAGAAAACCTACAATCTCATGGAAACTGAACAATACCCACCTGAATCACCAATGGGTTAAGGAAGAAATAAAGAAAGAAATTAAAGACTTCCTAGAGATCAACGAAAATGAAGACACCACATATCCAAACCTATGGGACACTATGAAAGCAGTACTAAGAGGGAAATTCATAGCACTAAACGCCCACATAAATAAGCTGGAGAAATCTCACACTAGTGACTTAACAGCACACCTGAAAGTTCTAGAACAGGAAGAAGCAAAGTCTCCCAGGAAAAATAGAAGCCAGGAAATTATCAAAGTGAGAGCTGAAATCAATAAAATAGAAACAAAGAGAACAATACAAAAAATTAATGAAACAAAGAGTTGGTTCTTTGAGAAAATCAACAAGATAGACAAGCCCTTATCCAAACTAACCAAAAGACAGAGAGAGAGCATCCAAATCAACAAAATCAGAAATGAAAAGGGGGACATAACAACAGACATTGAGGAAATCCAGAGAATCATCAGGTCATACTTCAAAAACCTCTATTCCACAAAACTGGAAAACCTAAAAGAAATGGATAATTTTCTGGATAGGTACCACATACCTAAATTAAATCAAGACCAGATAAACTATTTAAATAGTCCAATAACCCCTAACGAAATAGAAACAGTCATTAAAAGTCTCCCAACCAAAAAAAGCCCAGGACCAGATGGTTTCAGTGCAGAATTCTACCAGATCTTCAAAGAAGAGTTAATACCAATACTCTCTAAATTGTTCTATACAATAGAAACAGAAGGAACATTACCAAACTCCTTCTATGAGGCTACAATTACCCTGATTCCCAAACCAAACAAGGATACAACAAAGAAAGAGAACTACAGACCGATCTCCCTCATGAACATTGATGCAAAAATACTCAATAAAATACTGGCAAACAGACTCCAAGAACACATCAAAACAATTATCCACCATGATCAAGTAGGATTCATTCCAGGGATGCAAGGATGGTTCAACATACGAAAGTCTGTCAATGTGATACACCATATAAACAAACTCAAAGAATAAAACCACATGATCATCTCACTAGATGCTGAAAAGGCATTTGACAAAATCCAACACCCCTTCATGATAAAGGTCTTGGAGCGATCAGGAATACAGGGAACATACCTAAACATAATAAAGGCAATTTACAGCAAGCCAACAGCCAACATCAAATTAAATGGAGAGAAACTCAAAGCAATTCCACTAAAATCAGGAACGAGGCAAGGCTGTCCGCTCTCCCCATACTTATTCAATATAGTACTTGAAGTTCTAGCCAGAGCAATAAGACAACATAAGGAGATTAAGGGGATACAAATTGGAAAGGAAGAAGTCAAGCTTTCCCTATTTGCAGATGACATGATAGTATACTTGAGCAACCCCAAAGATTCCACCAAGGAACTGATACAGCTTATAAACACCTTCAGCAACATAGCAGGATACAAGATCAACTCAAAAAAATCAGTAGCCCTCCTATATACAATGGACAAAAAAGCGGAGAAGGAAATTAGAGATACATCACCCTTTACTATAGCCACAAATGACATAAAATACCTTGGGGTAATACTAACCAAGCAAGTGAAGGACCTATATGACAAGAACTTTAAGTCCCTGAAAAAAGAAATTGAAGAAGATGTCAGAAAATGGAAAGATCTCCCATGCTCATGGATAGGCAGAACTAACATAGTAAAAATGGCAATCTTACCAAAAGCAATCTACAGATTCAATGCAATCCCCATCAAAATACCAACACAATTCTTCACAGACCTGGAAATAATAATACTCAACTTCATATGGAAAAACAAAAAACCCAGGATAGCCAAAAGAATCCTGTACAATAAAACAACCTCTGGAGGCATCACGATCCCTGACTTCAAGCTCTACTATAGAGCTACAGTAATAAAAACAGCTTGGTACTGGCATAAAAACCGACATGTGGACCAATGGAATCGAATTGAAGACCCTGACATTAATCCGCACACCTATGAACAAATAATTTTTGACAAAGAAGCCAAAAGTGCACAATGGAAAAAAGAAAGCATCTTCAACAAATGGTGCTGGCAAAACTGGATATCAACATGTAGAAGGCTGCAAATAGATCCATATCTATCACCGTGCACAAAACTTAAGTCCAAGTGGATCAAGGACCTCAACATAAATCCAGCTACTCTGAACCTGCTAGAAGAGAAAGTAGGAAGTAGTCTTGAACACATTGGCATAGGAGACCACTTTCTAAATAGAACACCAGTAGCACAGACACTGAGAGAAACAATCAATCAATGGGACCTCTTGAAACTGAGAAGCTTTTGTAGGGCAAAGGATACGGTCAACAAAGCAAAGCGACAGCCTACAGAATGGGAAAAGATCTTCACCAATCCCACATCTGACAGAGGACTGATATCCAGAATATATAAGGAACTCAAGAAATTAGACATCAAAATGCCCAACAGTCCAATTAAGAAATGGGCTATAGAACTAAACAGAGAATTCTCAACAGAGGAAACTCAAATGGCTGAAAGACATTTAAGGAATTGCTCAACATCCCTAATCATCAGGGAAATGCAAATCAAAACAACTCTGAGATACCACCTTATGCCTGTCAGAATGGCTAAGATCAAAAACACTGAAGACATTTTATGCTGGAGAGGATGTGGAGCTAGGGGAACTCTCCTCCACTGCTGGTGGGAATGCAAGCTTGTACAACCACTTTGGAAATCAATATGGCGATTTCTTAGAAAATTGGGAATCCATCTCCCCCAAGATCCAGCTATACCACTCTTGGGCATATACCCAAGGAATGCTCAACCAGACCACAAGAGCACTTGTTCAGCTATGTTCATATCAGCGTTGTTTGTAATAGCCAGAACATGGAAACAACCTAGATGCCCTTCAACTGAAGAATGGATAAACAAAATGTGGTACATATACACAATGGAATACTACTCAGCAGAGAAAAACAATGACATCATGAGGTTTGCAGACAAATGGATGGATCTAGAAAAAATCATCCTGAGTGAGGTATCCCAGACTCAGAAAGACAAACATGGTATGTACTCACTCATAACAGGATACTAGATGTGGAACAAGGATGACTGGACTGCTACTCACATCACCAGGCAGGCCACCTGGGAAACAGGACCCCAAGAAAGACACAGGGATCGCCCAACGACAGAGAAATGGAATGAGATCTACATGAACAGCCTGGACATGAGTGGGGGTAGTGAAGGGCGAGGGTCGAGGGAAAGAGAGCTTGGGTGAGTGGGAGATCCCAGCTGGATCAACAACAGAGAGGGAGAACAAAGAATAGGAGACCATGGTAAATGAAGACCACATGAGAATAGGAAGAAACAAAGTGCTAGAGAGGCCCACAGAAATCCACAAAGATACCCCCACAACAGACTGCTGGCAATGGTCGAGAGACAGTCCGAACTGACCTACTCTGGTGATGGGATGGCCAAACACCCTAATTGTCGTGCTAGAAACCTCATCCAACTACTGAGGGATCTGGATGCAGAGATCCATGACTAGGCCCCAGGTGGATCTCTGGGAGTCCAATTAGCGAGAATGAGGAGGGTTTATATGAGCGAGAATTGTTGAGACCAAGGTCGGATAAAGCACAGAGACAAATAGCCAAACAAACGGAAACACATGAAATATGAACCAATGGCTGAGGGGTCACCAACTGGATCAGGCCCTCTGAGTGGGTGAGACAGTTGATTGGCCTGATCTGTTTGGGAGGCATCCAAGCAGTGGGACCGGGTCCTGTGCTCATTGCATGAGTTGGCTGTTTGAAACCTGGGGCCTATGCAGGGTCCCTTGGCTCGGCATGGGAGGAGGGGACTGGACCTACCTGGACTGAGTCCACCAGGTTGATCTCAGTCTGTGGGGAAGGCTTTGCCCTGGAGGAGATTGGAATGGGGGGCGGGCTGGGGGGAAGGTGAGGGGGGCGGGAGGGGGGAGAACAAGGGAATCTGTGGCTGATATGTAGAACTGAATTGTATTGCAAAATAAAAATTTAAAAAAAAAAAAACAAAAAACCAAAACTGTTATATTGACATACAGATGGCGAAACCTCAAATAAATCAAACACTAACAAACAAAATTCATATAAGAACAAATCAATATTACTATAACCTGTCTTCTGGAATTTTGTTTAAGAGTTTATGGAAACAGATAACATACTAGGGAAAGAACCACTTCAATGATACATGCCTATTTAAATTTTTTTATATGTTTCTTCCAAAATCATATACAACTGTCTCTACTTCTAGCCTTTTCTTTGAGCTCTCTGACTTTTATCTACAAACAGGATTGTCTTCATGGATTACTCTAACCTGTTTTTTCAGTTACCTTCAGAAGTTAAGTAAGACTAATGGAAAAAGAAACTTTTGGGTGGAGTATAAAGACAACAATCACTTGGGAACAGGAAGAAAAAGGACAAATATCATGCTGTGGGCTCACATTGGATGACAGAATATGGAGAAGTTTCCCAGAGACTGTAAGTATGACTCATTGGAAAGAATATACTTCTGAGATCTATTGCTAAACATGCCACATCTAATGCACAGTAACACCAGAATAGCTTTTAAATTCCAACACCACAATGAAATGATAATATATGTGTTGAGATACACATTGATTATCTTTAATTATTACACAATGGATATTTGTGATATAATCAGTTTGTATCACATAAAAGATTATAATATTTGTTACAATACGAAATGAAACAAATCAAAAGTATAAATAATTTAAAGGAATGAGAATAGATAAACAAGCCACAATAAATATACCCAAGGTCCAAAATGAAGCAACCCTTGGACAGTTTTTGTGCTGAGTTTATTGTCTGCCATCTCCCATATGCCCAGCTCCTTCATGTGTACTCCAGGCATCGAGTATAGAAACTAAATTCTCATATCCTCTTTTTCCTTCTGCATAAAAGGACTAATTCCAGAACTGAAACACAGCCCAGAAAAAGAAATAGAAACTAGGTTAGGGGCAAATATAGAATTAATTTCATTTTCAGGCCTAGAAGTCAATAAAGAGAAGAGTCACAGATGAGATTCAAGCTGAGCCCCCAAACATGAATTAAAATGGATTTGAGAGCATATTGCTCTTGGTCAGAGGTGTCTTCACCTCAGGTCTTCTGGATTGTTGTGATAGTCTCAATATCATACAGATAGAATTGTCCCTCAAGATGCTCATATTAGTAGAGATTGATATATGGTAATTTTAGCTCAAAATTGCAAAGAATCCCATAGTCTCTAGGAAAAGTGGAAATTATGTACACCTTCCAGGGAGCTAACTCATCTTATAGAAACTGCTGATGCAACCTTTTGTTCTTTTAGTGATGTTGGTGTAGCCTCTACACATTACCTACAGCAGAGGCCTCAGAGAAGTACCTGGGACTCTCATCTTTCTTTTTCCATTTCATATACCCCATTGCATGTTTCTTCTTTATCAAATAGACTCTCGGATCATGTTTGTGCCCCACAACTTGCTTTCAGGGATACACATGATATGGGTGATCTTTTACACAAGGCCTATGACTTTCCATTGTATTGGCTACTCTCTACCTCTTCTCACTCAGTTTTTGGACTTTATTGGCTTGGTGCACTTATCCTTTCATTTCACATTCATTGAGTCTCATCATTCCTCATTTAAGAAATAAGGAAGCATATCAGTGATGTGTTTGTGAGTTGATGAGTAGTTACAAAGGTGAGAATATTGGTCTGGGCATGGGTAGCTTATTGACTTCATCTAAGTGAATGACTTCATGAGGTAGAGATGAGAGTCCTAGAGTATCCTGAGCAGAGAACTTGATACCCATGTTCTTTACTATAGAATTAAATGTAAAGATTTTACAAGAATTACAAACCAGTTGTTTACCTAAGTGAAATCTACTCAATAAGCACATTTCCATGAGATACTTAATGCTGTTCTTGATTTCAGGGAATGAAGCCCCAGTTTAGTTTGGGGACAGAAGTATTCCAGATGTCATTGCAACTCATATTAATATATCAGAGAGAACAGGTTGTTGAATTAGAGATGTGTTGGGGGTGGTAGGCTGGATGAATTTTAGAGTGGATATGATCAAGTTACATTATATACACTTAAAAAATTATCTCAACTTAATTTAAGCCCTTAGATTATAGATATATTTCTCTTCCTTGAAATTAACAGTAGTGTGGTCTCAATATGGAGTTAATCATTCTCTAGAACACAATGTTGGATTCAAGCTTCTATACTGAGAACATCCAAGTTGGAATGGTTATAATGCATTTTGAAAGTAAGTAAACATCTCTTAATTTCTGTTACATAAATTTAACTTGGGAATATTATGTCTTATAGCGTAGTTGGGATACAAAATGAAATTTATTTGTGTTATACTTGGTGTAGCTTGTATGAGGTAGCATCAAGAATATTGTAATTTCTTGAAAAAGACAGAGCTTCCACAATGAGAAAATCAGATACATTTTGATCTACATGATATTTGTAAATTCAACCAGTCATACACAGGAAAGGTTTGGACTTCTTGTGACCTTTGTTGGGTTGAGTGCACACTGTTCACTTTTATACCCAGGATCCTCTGACTTTTTTTTAGTTAGCAGTTGTCAAAACTTCAAGTTTTCTTCTGGAAGTCTTCTTCAATTGTGTCTTACATCTCTTTAAAAAGACACCCACAGGACCTATCCAAGAGCAAGTTAAAACTTATAAGGAAATAGAAAATTTAATATGTGCTGTGGGATGTATGGCAAATGTGTTGCTTATTAATCAATAAAACACTGATTGGCCGTTGGCTAGGCAGGAAGTATAGGCGGGGCAAGGAGGAGAATAAAGCTGGGAAGTGGAAGGCTGAGTCAGAGAGACACTGCCAGCCGCCACGATGACAAACAGCATGGGAAGATGCCGGTAAGCCACGAGCCATGTGGCAAGGTATAGATTAATGGAAATGGATTAATTTGAGCTGTAGTTAGCAAGAAGCCTGCCACGGCCATACAGTTTGAAAGCAACATAAGTCTCTGTGTTTACTTGGTCGGATCTGAGAGGCTGTGGGACTGGCAGGTGAAAGAGATTTGCCCTGACTGTGGGCCAGGCAGGAAAACTCTAGCTACAAATATGTGCTGTGGGATGGTCTGTATGTCAAGTGTGTTGCTGATTGGTCAGTAAATAAATCACTGATTGGCCATTGGCTAGGCAGGAAGTATAGGCGGGACAAGGAAAAGAATTCTGGGAAGTGGAAGGCTGAGAGAGGGACACTGCCAGCCGCCATCAGGACAAGGAAGATGTAAGGTACCAGTAAGCCATGAGCCATGTGGCAAAGTAAAGTTTAATAGAAATGGGCTAAATATAAGAGTAAGAGCTAGACAATAACAGGCCTGAGCTAATGGCCAAGCAGTTTAAATAATGTAAGAGTCTGTGTGTTTATTTTATAAGTGGGCTCTGAGACTGGCGGGACTTGGTGGTGGGAGCTGGAGAGAAATTCTCTAGCAACAAATATGTCACAGCATTCACTCAATAAGTTTAATCAAATTTTGTAACTTTCAAACATGATGTCTTAAAACTACATGTAATATGGCAAATGTACTGGGCATTACATTATTTTCTGAGAATTAACCACATGATACAGAAGAGCCCATATGGTAGGCCCACTGCAACACTTAGTGTTTCACTTCTAAGACGAAAAGCTTCACTGATTGATATGTTACAGCTCTACTCCAACATGAGGAAGGTTTCTCTAGTTCAAGAGTTACAGCTCTACTGGGAAATGAATCCTGGCATTGGGAGCCAGGGAGTGTCACAAAATCAGACAAAAAAAAAACAAGACTCTCATAAGAGATTTATTGGGAAGGAAAATTCTAGGAGAATAACTTCCTTCTTTTCATTGTTAAGTAGCAAGGAACTGAGAAAAAGTAGGTTTTATATAGGGTAATTTTGGAGCCAAAGATTTACAAGGTGTCCTGAGATTGGAGGGATTCTGTGGCCTGATATTGAAGCTCAGTTATTGGTAGGATGTCATGCTCAGGGACTGGTAGTTTTTTTTTTTTTTTTGCTCTGGTCTTGGGATTGAGGTCAATCAGAGTCAGAATGTTCTTTCCCTTGGCCCTGGTTGGGGTCAAATCAAGGTCAGTGTGTTCTTTCCATTGGCCATGTTTTTTGGGTCAAGAAAAGGTCAGTGTGTTCTTTCTTTGAATGTGATCTCTAAGTCATGTCAGGATGACAGTGCTCTTTCCCTGGCCCTTTTACTCTGTACTCCTGCGTATTCTAACTGACACCAGATAAATTTGGGTGAAGGATTGTTTGTATTTGAGGAACTACACAGGAGTGGACAGAGGCACTACACCTCTGATAGACTCTACTTTTTTGTTTTGACTCTCACATGGATACTCCTTCATGGCACAGTTCCAAGGTGACTTCCCTGTGTGAGAGTTCAACTCTTTGAAGGAGGTCATGGCTTTATCAGATGATGTTAGAGTTAGAAAAAGACTGATTCAACTCTGACCACTTTTTCTTTTTGTTCTAGATTAACCATTGCATTCTGTTTTCTCCATCACTTGTACTCTCTTACGAGTCTGTCTCCCTTTGCTTCACACCTAGTACACAAAGACCACTAATTTATAGCTTGATATAGGATTAGGGCCCTTTATAGAGAAATGGATGCAGGGATAATGGAGAGATCAAACAGTCATCACCTCATCTTTCAATATTGTTGAAGGAATGCTTGATTATAGAGCCAAACCAGACAGCTTGACCTACAGTCCAGTTACCAGAACGTACAACCTCAATGACTATGCTAGGTTGCCAACTTAACTGTTTCTGGAAATAAACAAACATAAATGAATGGGCACACCTATGAGAGGCTTTTTCTTAATTAGATAATTTTAAGAAGGAAGAGCAACTTATACTCTGCATCTTTTAGATGTGAAAATAAGCTTTACTCAAGATTGTTTAAGGTAGGAATATCCAATTTTTATCTGTAATACACATTCTAATGGTAGCTTATGTAAAGGACATGGAAGAAGGATGCATGCTCTCTCTTTTCTTGTATCCTCTTGCTCTCCTCAGCAAGTCCATTCCTTCAACGGCTTTGGACGATTATCAGGATCGTGAGATATACTGAAGACAAGCTGAGACATCAAGCCTTGTGGAATTCACCACTACTGGATTCTTGGAACTTTCATTCTTAAGCCAGCATAGTTGGATTTGTTGAACCATGGTAAGCTATTCTACTAAACTGCCTCTCTTTATATAGAGACAGGAGTCTTGTTATTCACAAAAATCCTGACTAATACATGATAGATCCTAAGGTTGTCCTGACTGTCAAAACAGACAAATACCTTTATTCTCTTAGAATGAAAGTTTTATTTTCACTTTGGCCTATGAGTAAGTCATGCAAATATCAAAGCTTAGCAATTAATAGAGTGTACGTTAATGGTTATTCAACCCACAGCAAAAATGACAATGAATGTAATGCATCAATGAATACATCAAAAGTAAAAAATGTCATGTGGTCAGCCATAAAATCTTATACACATGGACAACAATGAATGTATTCAGGAGTTATATTTATAAAATGTGTTAGTTTATAAGTATATGTAACAACAATCGTTATTGAACAGGTTGCTCTGGATTTGGGACTGAGTAGCAGGCATGTATAATATTGGAAGTATAGTCAGGAACAGATGCAGGGGAAAAATGAATCTAAGGAATCATGACTAATACACAATTAATCACAGTATTGTCTTGACAGCCAAACCAAACAAATGCCTTTGTTCTTTTAGAATGAAAAGTTTTATTTTCTGTTTGCCCTATGAGTAAGTTTTGCAAATATCAAAGCTTAACAATTAATATGGTTTACATTAATGGATATTCCACTCAAAGCAAAAAAAAAAAAACAGTGAATATATTGTACCAAACAAAACAAAAGTGCAGAAAACTAATTGTCACTTCTAGGAATTTATACACACAGACAACAATGAATAGACTCAGAAAGTTTTATTAGTATAATTAATGTATAAATATAACACACACACACACACACAAGTGCTGTGGGATGTTCTGTATGGCAAATGTGTTGCTGATTGGTCAGTAAATAAATCACTGATTGGCCAGTGGCTAGGCAGGAAGGATAGGCGGGACAAGGAGGAGAATAAAGCTGGGAAGTGGAAGGCTGAGTCAGAGAGACACTGCCAGCCGCCATGATGAGAAACAGCATGTGAAGATGCCGGTTAGCCACGAGCCATGTGGCAAGGTATAGATTTATAGAAATGGATTAATTTAAGCTGTAAGAACAGTTAGCAAGAAGCCTGCCACGGCCATACAGTTTGTAAGCAATATAAGTCTCTGTGTTTACTTGGTCGGGTCTGAGCGGCTATAAGACTGGCAGGTGAGAGAGATTTGCCCTGACTGTGGGCCAGGTAGGAAAACTCAAGCTACACACACACACACACACACACACACACACACACACACACATTATGTATATATATATATATATATATATATATATATATATATATATATAATGAACAGTTTTATTTTCTGTTTGCCCTATGAGTAAGTTTTGCAAATATATAAATATATATATAAAATGAATAGGGAATGAAGACTCTGAATTTGGGAGTAAACAATGTGGATGAGGGATATTGGAATTGTTGTCAGAAGGACATGGGGTAGAAAGATGACAAACTTATACTTTAATTTTAATTTAAAAACTTAAAACAGAAAGCCTCTTATGAATAAAGTGTATGTACAGAGCAAACAAAAAATCCACTGTTCTTCTTTTACAAAGAATTGGTGTCAACATATAAAATTTGGAAAAACACAAATTTTTACCTTTAAATTAAAAAGTACATTTTCTCATTTCCTAACTGAACCTATTCTTCCTTCCCCCAAATGTACTGTCTGCATAATTAAGTTGCTTCTGCTAAACACCTTAAATACATTTTTCAAAAATGAAATGAGTGTCTATATCTCAAAGAAAAAGAAATAAAAATTTGAGGGAGAATGAACTTCTCCAGGGACTATTGACAATTAATGGTCATTGTGGGAAAACCTGTCCTTTTCTTCAGTGTTATAGCCACATATGAAGTGTCATGGCTCCAGTGAATAACCTCCTACCTGTGCTCAGGCAGGTAATTTTTCCAGAACTCAGTAGACTACTCACAATATAGGAGAAGAACACCTTGAGAAGAAGGTTTCTATAGGAGGAAGAGTGAGCTGTCAGAAAGGATTATAAGTAACAATCACCAAATGCTTCATATCATTGTAGGAAAGAGTTAAACAATAAAAATTTTGAAATCCTCAACAATATATATTTATGCACTTCAGAGTAATATCTCACCATCAACAGACCACATATGTGGACTTTGTTCCATAAGTTCTCTCCTGAAACTGTGTCTTTGGTGGTTTGTCCACTCTGTGACATGTCCAGAATGAAAACATTGTTCAATAGTGCATTTTGATAATATATACTATTAGAATTCAATGATATATACTCAACAGGTTATACAAGAGTATCCAGTCTTGTTTAAAAGAATTGTACACAATGAATTTGTAGATTAGTTTGTAAAATCTGTTCAACATTAAAAAAAACAATGTCATATATCACAACAATATTTTAGAAAAGAACAAATACAGAGACCATGGCAAAAGCATTATTTCTCATTATTGCATGGTCATCCCTCACAAATTGTTAAATAAACTTTGGAATGTAGAATATAATTTTTTAATAAAATTATATTTAATTAAGTTGGAGATAACATTGTCTGTAATAGAGAGTGTCAGAAATTCCCCTCGAAGAGAAGGAGGGATGCAGTGTGCCCCTTCTCTCCATTATGTTCAGCACAGCACTTGAAATTTTAACTAACACAATCCTACAAGAAAAGTAAATATAGTGTGCATATTTTTGAAACAAGAGATACATTGTCAATGAATACAATAAACAAAAGCTAAGAAAAGAATAAAAGTATTATTTTAGAAAAATTGATTATCTCCTCAGAGGTTGTGAATGGGTTCAGGGCAAGAGGGTCAACTGTGGAGAAGATGAAGAAAATGTAAGAATATGTTCAAAATACATTGTATGAGATTATAAATGAAAGAATATCTTTTTAATGAAATCATATTTTCAAATATAGAGGAAAAGTTATTGATACTTAATGATTTCACTCAGGTAAATTAAGACCATGTACAAAACAATTGCTATTGTGTTGAACATCATTCAACAGTGACATTTCAAGTTACAAAGAAACAATCAGCTCTGCATCACTCTAGAACTCCACACATGTGACCTTATCTTAGAATTATGAGCTTGCCTGGTAGTGGAATATGCACAGCAATTATCAAATGCTAAGTGTACACTGTGTTTAATTAAATGACATTTGTTGAGAGGAGGTGTAATGTGGTGGTATTTTACTTGTACTGAAATGTGATTTTAATTGTATGTTAATAAATAAAGTTGCCTGGGGGTCAGAGTTATAGAGCCATAGCAAGTGCATGGCGGTGGTGGCAGCGCACGCCTTTAAGGACCTGGAGGGCGGTACATACAGGCAATGACAAGGCAGTCACGTGTTTAGTTTACAACCAATGAGAAGGCAGAACATCTAGACTATTTAAAGACATACACACAGGAAGTAGGCCTCTTTTTCGGAGAGCTCTCTTGGCTGAAGCAGGATAGCTGAAGCAGGAAGGGTAAGGCTCTTAGTTCTGACCTCTTGGCTTTCTTCTCTGAATCGGCTCTGTGTTTCTTATTTAATAAGACGGTTGGTTACATCTACAGTGTAAAATGCAATGTGAATCATAGTTCCAGAAGAGCTAACCTAATGTCACCAAAGCTCATGGAGATGTAGAGATTTCAGTTCTGGCTAACGACAATGTGTCAGGATTACTCATTTGCTAGTGTTTTAAAACAACAAACATTGTAAAATGCTGTATTTAAAAGCCACGGTTACATATCTCACCTCTTTGTTTCCCACGATTGTCATTGCATTGAAGGCAAATATGAAGTTTTCAAAAGCGTCCTCAGCTCATTCAGTAATTAACACCGAAGATACTAATGGTTCCAGAGGGTTTGGGAATATCATTTTCATGGCAATTACTTCATTCTGTAGTGAGGCTTTTCCAATTATTTTGTTGATCTGTGTTTTCTTTCTCATTGGTAAATGTCAAGACTCATGATGGACAACATTGACTCTGGGAATGTAAGGAAAGTTGTTATTTGAGAGTGAGGAAAAGCGAGGGCCCATGGCACACAAGACACATGGTGGTAAGAAGAGAGAAGGAAGAACTGATCAAATATGCACAGTGAGGTGTGGGGAGAGGAACACAGCTGAGCTGCCCAAGTGCTCTTGACAGCAATCCCCAGAATTCCCTACACTCAGAACTCATTTGCTCCCTGGACCTTCTCAGAGTACAGTTCCTTAATGTACAATTAGTTTTCTTTCATTTCTTTCTTTATTGTATGGGACCAGCAGATTTATTTCTCATGGTCTGCTCAAGTGTGGAAACTTTCTTATTTATCTTCTTATTGCATCTTTTTTCCATTTTCATGCTGTTTCAAGCCTCAAACAGCAGAATCACTAGATTCATTAGAATTAAGGCAGCCACAAGTATTCAGATGAAATTTTGAACCGTGTGACCTTGGTGTTGTGAGGCTGTGGGTTCTGCATAAATGGTCAAAGAAGTCAGGTCACACCAAAATCTTCCTGCAGTTACTGGATGTGCACCCATCCTCCCCCATCTCTTGGACAGAACTAGGCCCTTTGTGTCTATCTCTTTATCTAAAATTTTCCTTTCTCCCCTGATTCTTATTTGGTCATACTTTTTTCATGTTCTAATGATATGAGCTTCCCCATTGAGTCAAATAATTTGAACATACTATATAAAGACCTTAAAATAAGTGAGCCATTTCTCTGAGCTTCTTATGTGTTGAATAATTCTTTTTTTCTATAAATACATGGTTTTTTTTCCAACTGCAGAGGAGGCTTCATGAACCCATAATGATTCCATGCTGGACACATTTCCCTGGAGAGCTATCACTTACCATTCTCTGTAGGGGTGAACAACTAACTATTCCTGAAGCTATATGTGTAATCATTACAGCTAGGATGGAATGGTATCCTCGCAGTCAGGAACCAAAGAAACCATAAAGTCACATTCTTAGCCATTCTGACTTTGGATAAAGGCTTGTCTATCTTGTTGATTTTCTCAAAGAACCAACTTTTTATTTCATTGATTCTTTGTATTGTTCTCTTTGTTTCTATTTTATCGACTTCAACTCTCAATTTGATTATTTCATGGAATCTATTCCTCCTGGGTGACTTTGCTTCTTCTTGTTCTAGAGCTCCAGGTGTGCTGTTAAGTCACTAGTGTGAGATTTTTCCAACTTCTTTATGTGGGCATTTAGTGCTATGAATTTTTCTCTTAGCACTGCTTTCATAGCTTGCCGTAAGTTTGGGTACATGGTATATTCATTTTCCTTAGGAAGTCCTTAATTTCTTTCCTTATTTCTTCCTTGACCCTTTGGTGATTCAGGTGAGCATTATTCAGTTTCCATGAGATTGTAGACTTTCTGTAATTTTTGTTGTTGTTGAAATCTAACTTTAAATCATGGTGATCTGATAGAATACAGGAGGTTATTCCAATTTTTTAAATATGTTGAGATTTGCTTTGTAACTAAGTATGTGGTCGATTTTAGAGAAGGTTCCATGAGGTGCTGAGAAGAAGGTATATTCTTTTTTGTTAGGATGGAATGTTCTGTAGATATTGATTAAGTCCATTTGAGTCATAACATCAGTTAAGTCCCTTATTTTTCTGTTAAGTTTCGATTTGGCAGATCTGTCCAGTGGTGAGAGTGGGGTGTTAAAGTCTCCCACTATTAATATGTGAAGTTTTATGTGTGATTTAAGCTTTAGTAATGTTTTTTTTACATATGTGGGTTCCCTTGTGTTTGGGGCATAAATGTTCAGAATTGAAACTTCATCTTAGTGAATCTTTCCTGTGATGAGTATGTAATGTCCTTCTTGATCTCTTTTGATTGATTTTAGTTTGAAGTCTATTTTGATGGACATTAGGATGGCTACACCAATTTGCTTCTTAAGACCATTTGATTGAAAAGAATTTTCCTAGACTTTTATTCTGAGGTAGTGTCTATCTTTAAAGTTGACGTGTGTTTCTTGTATGTAGCAGAAAAATGGGTCCTGCTTTCGTATGCATTCTGTTAGGCTGTTTCTTTTTATAGGTGAATTAAATCCATTGATATTAAGGGATATTAATGAACAGTGATTGTTAGTTACTGTTATCTTTTGGTGGTAGGGTGTGTGTACTCCTCTTTTTTGGAGCTTACTACTGTGGGATTATCTATTGCCTGTGTTTTCGTGGGTGTATCTGATTTCCTTAGGTTGGAATTTTTTTCTAGTGCCTTCTGTAGGGCTGGATTTGTGGATAGTCATTGTTTAACTCTGGTTTTATCTTGAAATGTCTTGTTCACTCTATCTATGATGATTGAAAGTTTTGCTGGGTATATTAGTCTAGGCTGGCATCCATGGTCTCTTAGTGTCTGCATTACATCTGTCCAGGCCCTTCTGGCTTTCAAAGTGTCCACTGAGAAATCAGAGGTTATTTGTGGGTTTGCCTTTATAAGTCACTTGGCCTTTTTCCTTTCCTACTCTTAATATTCTTTCTTTGTTCTGTAGGCTTAGTTGTTTAATTATTATGTGGTGAGGGAACTTTTTTTGGGTTCTAGTCTGTTTGGTGTTCTATAGGCTTCTTGTATCTTCATAGGCATTTCCTTCTTTAACTTGGAATTTTTTTCTATGATCTTGTTGAAAATATTTTCTGGGCCTTTAAGCTAGGATTCTTCTTCCTCCTCTATCCCTATTATTCTTAGATTTGGTCTTTTCATCGTGTCTCAGATTTCTTGCACATTTTGTGTTATGACTTTCTTGACTTTGGTATTTTCTTTGACTGATGAATCCATTTCCTTTATTGTATCTGCTATACCAGAGATTCTCTCTTCCATCTCTTGTATTCTGTTGGTTATGCTTGTGTCTGTGTTTCCTGTTCATTTACTAAGATTTTCTATTTCCAGCATTCCTTCTGTTCGTGTCTTCTTCATTGTGTCTATTTCCCTTTTCAGGTCTTGATCTGTTTCCCTTACCTGTTTAATTGCTTTTTCATGGTTTTCTTTAAGGCATTTATTGATTTCTTCCAATTTTTTATTTTTCTTTTCCTCTATTTTTTATAGATTTCTTCCAATTTTTTGTTTGTCTTTTGCTCAATTTCTTTTTTGATTTCTTCCACTATTTTGTTTGTCTTTTCCTCGATTTCATTTGTCATTTTTTCTTGAAAGGCATCTAGCATCTTCATGATGCTATTGTTAAGGTCACTTTCTTCTGCTTTTTTTACCTTGTGATGTTCAGGTCTTGCTGTTGGAGGAGGGCTAGGTTCTGGTGATGCTGTATTGTTCTTTATGTTGTTGTCTGTGCTTCTGCCTTGACATCTGCCCATCTCCTCCTCTAATAGGTATAAGAGGTGCCTGTGTCTGAGTGAGTTACTGTTGGTCCACTCTGTGTTTGTTGTGTCTGTGTCTCAGGGGGCCCTTCGGGGTCTAATTTTAGCTCTTGGTCTAATTGGAGCAGGCAGATTCTGTGTCTCAGGGAGCTGCTCTTGGGTCAACCCAAGCTAGCTGATTCTGTGACTCATGGGTCTGTTCTTGGTCTTATCAGAGCTCTTGGTCCACTCAGAGCTGACAGATTCTGTGTTTCAGGAAGCCTCTCTTGGTCCAATGAGAGGTGGCAGATTCTTCTTCTCAGAAAACCACTCTTGGTCTAATGAGGGCTGGCAGATTTCCTGTCTGCTGAGGTTAATCCTGGTCCAATGACAGCTCTTTGTCCAATGAGAGCTCTCTCTAGACCTGATGAGCTGTGGTTGGTTTCCAAGCCTCAGGAATTGGCTGGGGTCTCATGCGGATGGGTATGTGGGCAGGATGTGTAGATTGCAGGATCTGCTGGGGGATCTTTGTGAAGTGGGAGCCTTCCTGCAGGAGCCCTGCCTGATGGCTGGCAACTGGGGTTGAGTTGGGCAGGTGTTCCCAGGGAAAGGCTGAAGCCCAGGGATGAGTCCAGGGACAGGCCTCACTGGGTATGAGCAGAGTCACTCACCTCCAGGCCAGATGAGTGCTGGTGATTGGTTTCCAAGCCTCAGGAATTGGCTTGGGTCTGGAGCAGATGGATATGGGGGCAGGGTGTGTACATTGCAGGGTCGATGCGGGGGGGTGGGTCTTGGTGAAGGGGGAACCTTCCCACAAGAGCCCTGTCTGCTGGCTGGCAACTGGGGCCAAGTTGGGCAGGTGTACCCTGGGAACGGCTGGGGCCCAGGGATGGGTCCTAGGGGCAGGCCTCCTGCACATGTTTCTCAATATGACAAAATATCACCAGCTTCTCTCACATTGAATTGAATTGTGGAAGAAAACAGAACAAGACATACCTCACAGAAAAATGGATGGAGCTGGAAACAGAGGTCATTCTTAGAAAACTAACCTTATGCAAAGAAAGTAAATGCTGGATGTTTTCATTCATTTGCAGGTGTTAGGTTTGAAACATCAGATGAGTGTATTTCATTTGGAATACCTATAGATATCAGGGAATTAATGACCACAGGAGCAAAACTGAAGGGGATGGTGGATACAACAACCTACCATAATGGAATAAAGAAGAATCAAGGTACAGGAAAGGTTAATGGTGGGGTAGATGGGAGACTGTGTAGAGTATGGAATAGATAGTGGGATTACTATCCCTAAAGAGAATTCAAAATGATCACATGAAACGTTATTACTGTAGGACCCCCTATCTCTCCATACACACTCTGTGTGTGTGTGTGTGTGTGTGTGTGTGTGTGTGTGTGTAATTTAATTGGAGTTACAATTAATGGTTAATGGAGTTAATGGGGTCACAATTCCAATAGTATATACCACAAGATAACAAACAAAATATCCATTGTCAGGAATATGGTACCATTGTCAGAACTGTTAGGCAGTGAAGGTAGACACTCAAATCTAAATCCTTAGAACTAGTGTTCACAAATAAGAGAGAAACAAGCATTTGTTTTTAAGAGACTGTATTACTTCCATATTTTTTTTAACTTCCATCCAATTACCTGGGAATTTCTGACATCGCCATGCCAGTGCTTACATGATATTTGGGGTCATCTATCACCCCTGTTTTACCACCAATTGTTTTCCCCCTTTGTAGCTAGAGTTTTCCTGCCTGGCCCACAGTCAGAACAAATCTTTCTCACCTGCCAGTCCCACAGCCGCTCAGACCCGACCAAGTAAACACAGAGACTTATATTGCTTACAAACTGTATGGCTGTGGCAGGCTTCTTGCTAACTGTTCTTATAGCTTAAACTAATCCATTTCTATAAATCTATACCTTGCCATGTGGCTCGTGGCTTACCGGCATCTTCACATGCTCTTTGTCATCGTGGCGGCTGGCAGTGTCTCTGACTCAGCCTTCCACTTCCCAGCTTTATTCTCCTCCTTGTCCTGCCTATCCTTCCTGCCTAGCCACTGGCCAATCAGTGTTTTACTTATTGACCAATCAGAGCAATACATTTGCCATACAGAACATCCCACAGCACCCCTTGACTGCATTGACCCCTAACCATTTAAGGCAATGCCATTGCTCTCTATTTCTTGCTAGCACTTGGCAGTAAGGCCCTGTCTTCGAAGACTCCACATACTTGAATTACAGAACACAAAGAAATTGAGCAGAACTCATCAGGAAACTTCATCTCTACTGGCTAACTTTCATTATATTAAAATGTGGTAGAGCCATTATAGGGGAGAAAAGGCATCACCTGCCCCAGTCATCTGTGGGTCTTGTGACTGTACAAGTTTGCACTCTGACCGACAGTGGAGGTGTGTTCCTCTTGTTCCACATCCTCTCCAACACAAGCTGTCTTCAGTGTTTTTGGTCTTAGCTATTCTGACAGGTGTAAGATGGTGTCTCAGAGTCCTTTTGATTTGCATTTCCCTGGTGACTAAGGAAGTTAAGCAACTCTTTAAATGTCTTTCTGTCATTTGTGATTCTTCTATGGATAATTCTCTGTTTAGATCTGTAGAGTGTGCATCTAGCCTAGGGATTGTGTTGCTTTGTTCTACTCTAGTTCAATGTCATGTTGAATGTCAAAGCCTGAGTGGTGATTTAATTCATTATTATTGCATTGCTCTGTGCTTAACCCTTCTCTTCAGTGATTTCCTAAGTATATATTTATTGTTACTTTTCATATGTGCTTTAATACCTGCTTATTTAATCCCAAAGGGAAGTTTATTGGCATACTATGGAAGACTATCCTTCATGTATAATTAAACTCAAGAGAACAGACATACTTAGATGAAGGACAAATAAAAAGCTCGTATAACAGCTTATTTCACCAGTGTGAGTGTCTAGCAGAAGTATTTGGGTGGCACATAATTGCACATATATAACTTTTGGTCACTTCTTTTGAAATGATATTTTATATTTACTCTTTGAGAGTTTCATACATAGACAAAATTCATACTGATCATCTCTACCACAGCTCTTCCTGCAATACCTCCTGAACTTTACCCAGCCAATCTCCCTTCAAAGTTCATTTTTGGTTTATCATTGGATTTCTTTTCATGTGATTTAAGTCCAAAGTCTTGCTGAGATTTTTTCTTATAACTATTTTCTTCCTGATCAAAGTTTTCTGTGTTTAAAAGTAGTGGACTTGGATAACTGAACTCTATGAGAAATAGGTTATTTTCAATAACTTACTAATTCCCAATTCATGATACATCCTTAAGAACACATATCCTGTGTTTACACATCTTTAATTTTTAAGAATTATTTTATATTTAGCAGGCACTCTTCCCTCTCTTTCTCTCATTTGTGTATGTTTGTGTGTGTGTGTGTGTGTGTGTGTGTGTGTGTGTGTGTGAGAGAGAGAGAGAGAGAGAGAGAGAGAGAGAGAGAAACCTAGGATTAAAAGCTGAATGAATGCTGATAACAAAACTGGGATAGTCTATAAGATTAGTTGGTGCTCTTTAACAAGAAACTTTTTCCAGCCTCATCACCCAACTCTCTAAAGCACTGATTTTCACCTTGACTTGCCTTTCTTTCACATAACAGCTTTACCTTCAGACCCATTTTCTGTTCCATCTCAATAGAAAAAGGAAAGAATGATTTATAAGATGTCAGTGTTTGCAAAACAGACTTAGATGAAAAATAGAAGTGATAATTTATTTCAAGTCTTATTTTACATTGTCTGGGCTACAGGCTTCATTTTCCAGCATATAGAAGCAGAAAATGATTCTCAGAATGAAGAATCATCTATCTGTCTGTTTATCTATCTATCTATCTATCTATCTATCTATCTATCTATCATCTATCTCCTATCTATTGAAATATATTTCATATATATGTATGTAATTAGGAGTATAAATATTAGAAAGATTTTATATTTTCATAAAATCGTAACTAACATATTGTGATTTTTGTCAATGGCCAATTATGATCTTTTTATACACACACACACATATACATGCATATATATATATATATACATGTATATATATATATATAATGATTACATGAAGCTAATGAAGCCAATAAGGACCCTAACAAATAACACAGTAGAATGTAAATAATAAGAAATACAATAGGATCCAGGCCATGGTGATACACACCTTTAATCTCAGCACTTGGGAGGCAGAGGCAGACAGGTCTCTGAGCTCAAGTCCAGCCTGATCTACAGAGTTAGTTCCAGGACAGCCAGGGCTACACAGAAAAACCCTGTTTGAGAAAAAGAAATACAGTAGTAAACAATGAAAATCTAAAGCACGGTTAAATTGAACCTGTTATATTGGCACACAGATGGTAATGCCTCAAAAAAATAAACAAAACACATTTCACTACAAATAACCATTTAGTTTTAGAACATGGTTTCTGCAAAATTCTTTGCACAGTAGATAGAAACAGATGACATGCAGGGAAGGGATCACTTCAATAATGCTTGCCTATTTCCTTGGCTTTCAAGAAAATTCTCATACATTTTCTCCTATATTAGTCCCAACTGTCTCCACTTCTGGCCTTTGCTCCTACCTCTCTTCCTTCCCTCTTCTCAGACAAGATTGTCTACACAGGTAAGCTGCTCATGTTTTCCCTCAAACTTGTTAGCTCAGCTACCTTCAGAAGTTAATAAGACTAAGGCAGACAGAAAAAATTTTTTGAGACATGGTTTCTCTTTGTAGTCCTAGCTTTCTTGGAACT
Source organism: Peromyscus eremicus (assembly GCF_949786415.1). Lineage (NCBI taxonomy): Eukaryota > Metazoa > Chordata > Mammalia > Rodentia > Cricetidae > Peromyscus > Peromyscus eremicus. The sequence continues at coordinate 181,266,010 of NC_081416.1, forward strand.
CACTCTGTAGACCAAGCTGCTCTTGAACTCAGACCTGCCTCTGCTTTCCAAGTGCTAGGATTAATGGTGTTACTCTAGCTTGTTTGCTCTGCTATCATCAGAATTTAAATAAGAGTAAGGCAGACAGAAATTTTTGTGTGACAATTGGTGGGTTAAGTTCATACTATGTACGCATTCCTCTGCACAGGCTCCTTTGACCCATGTTCAGTTAGCAGGTGATAAAGCTTCCAGTCTTCTATGGGAAGCCTTCTACTATTCTGTCTTTTATCTAATTAACAAGAGGCTCACAGGATATATCCAAGAGCAAGATCAAATAATTTATAAGGAAATGGAGAGTGTAATATAACATGGCAAAAACTCAGATAGTTTAATACAACTTTGTAATATCCAGTCTTAACATCTTATTTTTACATGATTCCTGAAAACAATTTCACTGGACATTAAAAGATGTTGTGAAAATTAACAATGTGATTGAGAAGACCCCATGGAGTAGCCGCATGAGTACACTAAGAAACACCGTATGAATTTGTGGTATGGCAGTAGGAATAAGGATGGGTAGGTGTTTGGGGTATTACACTCAAAGTTGGAGTGGACAGAGGCACTACTTTTGTAATGCCTATTTTATTACTGTTTTATCTATCTCTAGTACCCATGGATACTTGTTCCAAGGTGACTTCCACGAGAGAGAGAGAGAGAGAGAGAGAGAGAGAGAGAGAGAGAGAGAGAGAGAGTTCAATTCTTTGGATGAGGTCTTGGCTTTATTATGAGTTGTTAGAATTAGAAAAGGACTGGTTCAACTTTGACCAGCTTTTCTTTCTGTTCAGGATTGACCATGGCATTCATGTTTCTCCATCATTCTCTTACCTGTCTTATCAATCTGTCTCTTTCTGCTGGCATCTTGTAGTCCAAGACAATTACATACTAAAAGACCTTTTGAGGCACATAAGTGGCCAGGCCCCTCCCCTGAGGACCCCCAACTGCCACATCACACCACACTCTAACTCTCCTGATGGCTAGATCTAACCCTTGCCCCAGAGAATACAAAGCCCAAGCTCTGGACTTGAAATCCCACCAATCCCCACCTTGTAAAGCTTCACCTAGTAAGTTCCACCTCCCTCCCCAAGACACTCTATATAAACTCTACCTTCTGCTCAGTTCTCTGCTGTTTCTTGCCCAAGCAGAGGAAGCCACTCTCTTGGTTTTCTCCAATAAAAAACTCTTGTATGAGGTCTTTTGTGATGGGTGACTTTGTGGTATTCTTTGGCTCCTGACTTCCAGGATGCCTTCCATCAAAGCTGTAATGCTCACACTTATATCTTCAGATATTATTAGGGCCCTTAACTGAGAAATGGATCAAGGATAGAGGATAGATCAAAAAGGCATCTCCTCACCCTGAAATATTGTTGAGAGAATGTTTGATTGTGGTACCAACTCAAACAGTTGAACCTACAGATCAGTTATCAGAACACCGAATCTCAATGATATTCTTGGTTATCAACTTAGCCACTCTGAAATGAACAAAACCTCAAATGAATATGATAACCTGTGAGGGACTATTTCTTAATTGAATAATTTAAAGAGGGAAGACCAACTTGTAGTACTCAGGATCTTTGAGATGGAAAGATAAAACTTTAATCAAGGTCTTTTGAGGTAGGAATATTTACTTCTAATTTAGACTACACCTTCTCCTGGAAGTTTATATAAAGGACATGAAAAAAGAAAGCTGGATCTCTCTTTGCCCACTTAGTTTGCTCTCCTTTGCAAGTTCATTCCTTCACTGGCATTACAGTCTAATTCATTGGGATTCTGGCATATACTGAAGACAAGCTGAGACATCTAGCATTGTGAATGGAATAACAACTGGACTCTTGGAACTTTCTTTTTTTCAGAGTTAAAAGCCCAAGAGGTCAGAGCAGTAGCTAATAGCTGATACTAAAAACCTTTCTTACCCTTCACTGCCACTGTTGTCCTTCCCCTCTGAAAAAGACCTACTTCCTGTGTATCTGTCCTTTCAATTTTTTAATTTTTCACTTTTTTTGGGTTTTAGAGACAGGGTTTCTCTGTGTAGCTTTATGCCTTTTCCTGGAACTCACTTGGTAGCCCAGGCTGGCCTCAAACTCACAGAGATCCTCCTGGCTCTGCCTCCTGAGTGTTGGGATTAAAGGTCTGTCCTTTTATTGACTTTCTGTTCTGCTTTCTCATTGGTTGTAAAATGAACCACAAACTTTCATTTATAAACAACAGTCATTGTTTTAGCTTGACCACTGTAAGCCATTCTATTAAATCATTTTTCTATATAGCTATATCTGTACATAGATATAGAGACATATCTATCTACCTATATATCCATATATCTTTATATCTCTATGTCCTATCTATCTATCTATCTATCTATCTATCTATCTATCTATCTATCTATCTATCTATATCTATGGATATATAAAGAGAGAAAAAGAGAGAGATCCATTCTATACGTTCTGATAATGTAGAAAACCCTGACTAATACACTGTAGAACTCAGGACTGTCCTGATTGTCAAACCAGACAAATGTCTTTTCTCTCTTATGTGGTGAAATAGTTTGTAATCCAGGAAGTAAAGCTTCCCTGAATATCAGAGGACAGAACTAGTCACAAGATTAGCCATAGAGGTCAGGCAGTGGTGGCACACATCTTTAATCCTAGCATTTGGGCAGCAGAGGCAGAGATCCACCTGGATTTCTGTGAGTTCAAGGCCACACTGGGCTTTGAGGTTAATCCAGTCTAAAGTCTAACAGAGAAACAGAGGTAGGAAGTGGTGGCACATACTTTTAATCCTAGCACTTGATATCTCATGCCTTTGCTACCAATATTTGGGAAGCACACATGTCGTTAATCCCAGCACTAGGGAGGTTGAGACAGAAAGTGATATGGCTGGGTAGAGAAAGGCATATAAAATGGGAGGAGACAGGAACTCAGGCCCTTTTGGTTGAGGACTCAGGAGCATTCAGTCTGAGGATTTGTGGAGACAGGCACTCTTTTCAACTGAGGAGTTAGTGAGGTAAGAGGTGTTAGCTGTGGCTTGCTCTGCTTCTCTGATCTTTCAGCTTTCACCCTGATATCTGGTTCCTGGTTTTTATTAAGACCAATTAGGATTTATGCAATACTCTTAGAATGGACAGTTGTATTTTCTCTTTGGATTATAAATAAGCCTTGCAAATATCAAGCATAGCAACTAAAACAATTTACATTGAAGGATATTCCACTCAAAGTAAAAACCACAAAGAAAGTACTGCATCAAACAAAACATCAAATGTCGGCCTGGGCTACCAAGTGAGTTCCAGGAAAAGGCGCAAAGCTACACAGAGAAACCCTGTCTCGAAAAACCAAAAAAAAAAAAAATCAAATGTGCAAAATACCATGTGGTCATCCCTAAAAATTATACACAGAGAGAACAATGAATGGACACTGAAGGTTGTATTTATATAACATGTTGACTTATATGTATATGTAATAACAATTATTATTTAAAACTAGGCTGTGGATTTGTGACTGAATAGTGAGGATGCAGAATATTGGAAGTGTAGTCAGGAGATAGATGGGGGAAAGGAATCTAGGACACAACTGAATCCAATATTGCGCATACAGCCTAACTAGATAAATGTCTTCATTCTCTTAGAATGAACACTTTTATTTTCTCTTTGGCCTGTGAGCAAGCCTTGACAATGTGAGAGCTTAATAACTAATACAGTTTACATTAGTGGATATTCCACACAAAGCAAAAATGACAATGGTTGTCATGCATCAAATGAAATATCAAAAGGTGGAAACACCACTTGGTCATCCATGGAAAATTATAAACAAATAAAAATGAATGACTCAGAGGGTCTTAGTGATTCATTTGTGAATTTATGTGTATATGTAACAACAATGAATAATGAAGAGAAGGCTGTGGATTTGGAAGTGAACAGTGGGGTTGGGGGTAATGAAAGTGCAGTCAGGAGGAGAAGGAGGGGAGAAATGACATATTTATACTTTATTTTAAAAATTTAAAAGATAAATCCATCAGTTACTGAATATAGGTTCTATGATAACAATTAGGTTAGTCAATAATCTGATTACAGAGGAAGGCCAGTTCAAGTACTCTCTTCACTGATCCTAGGAGTCTTAGCTGGGGAAATATGGTGATATTTTATTTGTGCTGAAATGTGATTTTATTTGTATATTAATAAATAAAGTTGCCTGGGGATCAGAGCTAAACGCAAGCCATTTAGCAGAAGTCCGGCAGCGGTGGTGGTACATACCCTTAATCCAATCACACGGCAGGCAGAGTCTCTGTGTGTTCAAGGACACAGCCAAGTATGGTGATACAAACTTTTAATCCCAGTACCAACCATAGAGACCAGGAGGTCTGTATAAGCAAGCAGTGATGAGGAAGTCATGTGGTTGGGTTTAGAACCAATGAGAAGGCAGAAAAGAAAGGCAATAAAAGGACAAGTTAACTTTCAGGGGAAGGATAGCAGTGAGTGGTAAGCTAAAGGCTATTCATTAGTGCTCTGATCTCTTGAGCTTTTAACTCTGTATTTGGCTCTGTGTTTCTTAATTAATAAGACTATTTAGAATTTTGTCTACAGGGCAATCCTTGTGAAATCCTGGGGATTTTCCTATCACCAGGTTTCTTCCTTGGCCATAATGGCCCCCTCTATCAAGGTATCTCTTTCATTGCTATCCCTCTCTGTCCCTCCCCTAACTTGTCCATTTGATCCCTCATGTTCTTCACCTGCTTCCCCTCCCTTCTACATCCTCCCACCTCAGTTTACCCAGGAGATCTTAACTATTTCCCATTCCTGGGGCCCTCCATATGTGTCCCTCATTTAGTCCTCCTTTTTATCTAGCTTCTCTAGGGTTGTGGAGTTTATGTTTGTTATCCTTTGCTTTGCATCTAATATCCACATAGGAGTGAGTACATAACATGCTTGCCTTTCTGGGTGTGGATAACCTCACTCAGGTTGATTTTTTCTAGTTCCATCCATTTGCCTGCAATTTTCATGGTGTCCTTATTTTTTACTGTGGAGTAATACTCTATTGTGTAAATGTACCACATTTTCTTTATCCATTCTTTGGTTGAAGGGCATTTAGGTGACAGTTGTGAGTCTTGATCTGTTTGTGGGGCTCCTGACAGAGGGATCAGGACTTATACCAGGTGCATGAACTGGCTTTTTGGAGCCCATCCCCTATGGAGGGATACCTTGCTCAGCCTTGATGCAGATGGGTGGGGCTAGGCCCTGCCTCATCTTGGTATGCCAGAATTTGTTGACTACCCATAGGAGGCCTTACCCACTCTGAGGAGTGGAAGGGGTATGGGATAGGGGAGGATGTGGGGGATGGAAGAAGGGGATAGAGAAGCAATTGGGGATAGAATGTAAAATAAAAAAATTTAAAAACTAAAAAAAATCCATAAATCCAAAAAAGAGGGGAAAATCACACTAGAATAAAGTGAAATTACAAAGCAAACAAAACAAAACATTGTTTTGATCTTACAAAAAAGTGTTGTAACAAGAAAAAATTGCAAAATCTCCAAAAATTTACCTTTAAATGTAAAGAAGTGCTGTTTCTCGTACTCTGTACAAAACTAGTCTAATTCCCTCCAATGCACTATCTGCTTAAGATACAAAGCTTCAGCTGAGCACCTTAAAACCTTTACAAGAATGAAATAATGTTTATATCTCAAAGAAAATAAATAGATATAATTAATGTAAAATGCACTTCTCCAGAGAGACCATTGGTAATTAGTGGCCATTGTGAGAGTCAGTCCTTTTTCTTCAATGCAGTACCACAGATGAGTTGTCCATGCTCCACTGAATAACCTCCTTCCTGTGCTCAGTCAGGTAGCTCTGACTAAACTCAATGGACCACACACCAAAACAAAACCATGTCAGAGGAGGCTTCTCGAGAAAAAGATTTTTGATTGGTGCAGGAGTAGAGTGCAAAATAGGAGAATGGGGATCAATGAATAAATGCATCATATCAACGTATGAAACGGTGAAAAAATAAAAATTCAAACATCCTCAACAACATATATTTATCATATCTCACCAGCAACAGATAAAACGCATAGAGGTGGTTCTATAAGTTCCCTACTGAAACTGTGTCTGTGGAGTTTTGTCCACCCTTTACCTGTGCAGTATGAAACATTTTCTCATGGTGAATTCTGATATTATCTTCCATTAGAACTCAATGATACCCACCCAATGTGTAATACAACATTAGTGTGTGATATGTAAACAGAATTAAACCCCATGAATATGTGGAAAGGTTTTGTAACATCTGTTTGACATTAAAACAACAATGTCATACATCACAATAGTGTTATAGAAAGGAACAAACGCTAAGACCATGACAGAAGCAGTATTTTTTATTATGACACAGCCATTCCTCTAAATTCTCACAAAAAACTTTTAATGAGATCTTATTTACTTAAGTTTGAGGTAACATATTTAATGGACAAATTAAAAAAATGTCCCCTGATGATGAGAAAAAATGCAACCTGTCCCTTTTGTCTATCATGTACAGCACAGGACTTAAAATTTTAGCTAACACAATCAGACAAGTAAAGTAAATACAGTGTGTGCATAATTGGAAAAAAGAGGTAGGTTATCAAAAATACAGTAAACAAAAGCTAACAAAGGAATAAAAGTTTCATTTCAGAAAAACATTATTTTTTCACAAGTTCTGTCTGAATGGATAGGCGATGCAGAGCTGGGAGGATGTATGAATATGATCAAAATACATTGTATGAGATTGTCAAAGAAAGAATATAACATCTTTTATGAGAAACCATCTTCTGAAATGTAGGAGAAAGGTTAATATTCATAATTAATGATTATATCCTGGTAGATTAAGGGCATATACAAAACATTTCCTTTTGTATTAAACATCTATCAACAGTGAGATTTAAAATTACAAGGAAAACATCAACTCATTGTCACTCTTGAACTCCACACATGTGACCTTATCTTGGAATTTTGACAGTGACTGTGAATGGAGTACATAATGCAGTTTAGCAAAGGCCATGCTAAATAAAATATTTTTGAGTGGAAGTGTAACAGGTAATGTGACTCATACAGGATCTGGATAGCTGTTCTAACTTCCTGAATTTTGTGGAGATATAGAACCTTGAGGTTTGGCTATGTCAGTGTGCCATGTTTGTTATTTACAAATATTTTAAAATAACAAGGGTGGTAACATGCTATATTTCCAAGTCATGGCAACAATATCCCTCCTCTTTATTTCCCACTATCATCATTACTTTCAAGGCAAATATGAAGTTTTCCTAAAGAATCCTCAGATAAATCTAGTAGTGAACAATGAAAATACTGGTTTGCAGAGAGAGAGACAGAGAGAGAGAGAGAGAGAGACAGAGAGAGAGACAGAGACAGAGACAGAGACAGACAGAGACAGAGAGACAGAGAGACAGACAGTGTTTGGGGCATCATTTTCATCCCACTTAATTCAATCTTGGTATCTGGCTTTTCCAATTATTTTTGTTGTTTGAACTGTGTTCTTTTTCTCAGCGGTAAAGGAAAAAACTGAATGCGAACATCATAGACTCTGACAATGTAAAGGAAAATGTTATTTGAAAGTGAGGGAAATCAAGGGCCCATGGCACATGAAAATAAGAAGAAAGGAGGAAATAGTAAGCAGATCTCCACAATGAGATGTGGAGAAAAGTGTACAATTCAGCAAGAAAGTGCTCTTGAATGAAATCCCCAGAATTCCCTACATCCAGAACACATTTCCTTCCTGGACCTTCAAAGAGTAAAGTTTCTTAATGTACATCCAGTTTTCTTAACAATTCTTCCTTTCTTCTATGAGACAAGCAGATTTATTTTCCTTGGTCTGCTCAAGTGTGGAACCTAGTGGACTTTTTTGTTTATCTTCTGGTTGTATCTTGTTCCATTTCCTTCCTGTGCCAAGCTACTAACAGTAGAATCACTAGAGTCACTAGAACCAAGGCAGCCAGGATCATTCGGATGAGATTTTCAACTGTGCGACTCTTGTGCTGTGAGGCTGGGGGTTCTGCATAAAGAAGTCAAAGATGTCAGATAAAATCAAAGTCTTCTGATAATAAATGGTTGTGCACCCAGTCTCCCATCTTCTCCTTGACAGAACTAGACCGTTTGTGTCTTTCTCTTCATCTAGAAATCTGCATCTCACCTGATTCTCATATGGTCATGTTTTTCATGTTCTAATGGTCTGAGCTTCCCCAGTGAATCAAATAATTTGTGTAGAGTATATAAAGTGCTTAAGAGAGCTGAATAATTTTTATTTTACTATAAATGCATGTCATTCTCATGGCATCTCATCTTGCAGATGCAGAAAAAAAAATATTTCCTGCTGCTTTTAGGTGGAGATTAAGTCAACTTTCCCCAATTTCCCAACTTCAGAGGAGGCTTTACTAACCCATTATGATCTCACACATTGCTTTACCTACCTCCCATGAGAGCTCCACTTACCATTCTCAGTGTGGATGGGAGACTGGTCCTTGGAATCTGCCAGAGATAGATGTGGAGATGAGATTTGAACTCCAAACACTTGACTATATCCTGTCAGTTTCTACCTCAATCTGGACTTTAAGTACTTCAACTGGATATTACTTTGTTTCAGACCACATTTTGTGCCTCTGGATTCTTGTTTGTCTGTCAAGATCACAGCTCAGGTACATCCAGCCTCAACAAATCATATTATTGAATATAGGAAAGGATTGAGATTCTGAGGGAATAAAACTTCCTGATTGAGTCTGTGCATCATTTTTTACCACAAGCCTTTGGTGACCAGCTGTCAACATGAGACTGTGCCCTTTATTCAGGAAATATAGACAAGAGGAGAATGAAGGGCTGAGGATGCCACTGGAGACTGTTCTTCTTGGGTTTTGCCAACTTAATACAAGCTAGAGTCATCTGGGAAGAGGCAACTTAAATTGTAAATACGCCTCCATCATATGGGCATGTAGACAAGTCTGTGGAGGAATTTTATTGATTACCTGATAGTTGATGTGGAAGTGGGATAGCCAAGCCCACTGTTGGTGGTTCTAACTCTGGGTAGTTGGACCTTGATGATATAAGAAAATAGTCTGAGCAAACCTCTAGAGAGTAAACCTGTAAGGTATGTTCCACTATGACCTCTGCTTCAGTTCCTGCCTTAAGTGCCTACGTTTAATTTTCTTCATGATTGACTGTAAAATATAAGAAGAAATAAAATCTTTCTTCCACATGTTGCTTTAGATCATGGGGTTGTATCACAAAAATAGAAACCAGCCGGGCGGTGGTGGCACATGCCTTTAATCCCAGCACTCGGGAGGCAGAGCCAGGCGGATTTCTGTGAGTTTGAGGCCAGCCTGGGCTACCAAGTGAGTTCCAGGAAAGGCGCAAAGCTACACAGAGAAACCCTGTCTCGAAAAACCAAAAAAAAAAAAAAAGAAAAAAAGAAAAAGAAACCAAAGCAGTTCAGAGAAAATGTTTGATCACTCCATATATTGTCTGTTCTCAAGCCCTCCTGCTTCTGCTAAATTCCAATGAGTCATGGAGGGGACCAGTTGCATCATGGGAAGCTTAAGACTGCTGCTCTATGAGGTGTGAAAGTCTTTTGGACTGTAGAATTTCCTTACTCTACTTCTAGGCTAGAACTCTTCTCAGAGCAGATCCCTGGGTAACTGTACTCAATAAGAAAGGATGGATGAGGAGTCCTTACCTGAGACCAGGAGGTGAAGGGAGCCACTTGATTCTGACCACATCTGGGGATGGTTCTTAAAATATCCATAGCATCTGAATGTACCATTGTGGATGGTAGTCACAGGGTCCAGAACAAAATGAGCCTGGGATTCCCATTCAGCATTCTGCTGTGAGTCCAGGGTCCATGATATGTGGTGCTTTCCTTCCTGGATCAGAATGAATCTGCCAAATCCCAGTGAGGAACTACACTGCATGGTTATGGTCTCTCCTGAGGTTACAGCATGACTGGTCCAGACAGACAGGCTTGGTTTATCATAGACTCCTAGGATACAAGCGGAAGTGTGTGAAATGAACTTAAGCTACCCGCATTGTCCTGTAGTCTTGGGCTCTGAAAGTAGTACCACTGGAGAGTTGAACTCCTCCTGAGGGGAGAGCCTATGCTGGAAACTTTGAGTCTCCACTCACCTGTTAGCACCAGTACCAGAGTGTCACTGTGCTCTGACCAGCCAGCAGGGCTCTTATAGTAGCACTTATATATCCCTGCAAAGTCCTGTATCATGTGTTCCAGGTAGAACTTAGCCTTGTCCATGTGTTCTAGAGGGGATTGTCGGTCCCAAGGATCTGAGCTTCCCTCTTTAAGCAAACGGTACTCCTTGGCCTCCCAGGAACCCTGACACCAAATAGTAACAGGTGCATATATGGCAATCACAGACTGTGGCTCAGCCCAGATTTTGGGCTTTGGGGGGGTTCCTGCAAGGAAATCAAAGGTTGAATCCCATTACATTCCTCCCGCAGACACCAAGCCTTAGCATAGAGCTCTTACAGGCATCACAACATTATCCATAAACTTTTCATTGTGAGAAGATGACCAAGAGGAGAGCAAAAATATCTGGTATTCAGAGTGAAGAATAAAATCTTGGGACGGAGGGAGACACTCACCTGCCAGGACTGCAGTCTTCTGTCCCACACTCAGTCCTGAAAGAAAATTTAGTCTGAGAGATATTTCCCATCTGAGAGACAGGGTCAATATCATGGGGTCTCCAGACTCAAAAAGACCTGGCTTGGAGTAGGGTTCCTAACAGACTTGACTGTCCACTCTCCCTCTTCATATCTTACCAAGGCACAGCAGCATCCTGAGCATGGGGACCATGGTGAGTCTTGGTATTTTTCTCGCTTGTGCTCCTAGGGCAGCCAGACCATGTTCTGTAGAACCATCAGACAGGCTGTTTTCAGTCTGAGGGCAGGTCCTTCCTGTCATGGGTTTGCCACATCAGTGCTATCACCACAGGAGTAACTTCTCTTTTTTCTCCAGTGCAGGAGTTTTGTAAAGTGCTTGGATCCCTGAAAAGTCTTTAGAAAAAAATGGGGTTTTCACTATTCCTCATAGCTTTCCATCTGTCCTGCATGTTTTTCAAGCCAGAGAATGAGCATTTGTATGTCGCAGCATGTCATATCACAAAGAGAAACAATTGCAGACCCCAAATATGCAAAAGTGATGTTGGTCCAAATCAGCACACTGTTCCAAGAAAAGATTCATTTATGATATTACAATGGGAGGCCATAATCTCAAGGTGGGTCCAGAGACTCAAGTCAAATATTTCTTATGTCAGAGCTCAGGTCAGACTCTGCTCTTTTTGCTCTCTAAGCTCCAATGGTCTTCCACATCTTTAGTCACAATATCCTGATTCACTGCAGCCAACACCAGCATTTTCCAATTCTGTTCCCTCTTTTTACTTTTTTCTGTGAGACTGATCCTTTTGCCTACTTGTTTGTGTCACCAAGATGTTAACTATTTTGCTGAGACTATCAGGCTTAAGTCCTCCTCCAAGATACTTAACTTAAGTACTGTCTAGTACCAGCAGTAATAAGTTCAGGTTCTGAGTATAAGAATGTAGATACTGTTGGTTCTATTATTCAGCTTGGAAGAGGAATTTTTCCATTTCCTCCTTGAACTTTGGTGACTGGCTTCTTTTATCCCAGGGACATCATAATATCACCAAATGCTGGGGATGCCTGTGTGATGTGGTAAACTGTCCTTTGAGGATGACATGAAACAATGATGAGGTTTCCCTATTTCAGTTACAGTAGCTTTGATGTTCACCTATGTTTTTCACAGGGCTGGGCATATAAAAGGTTTATTATGAATGCTGGAAGGATTTCACAATACTTTACTCCATACTGGTATTATTCTTGGCTAAAAAAGAGAGAGAAGAGAGAAAGAGGTGTAGGTTTTGTTTAATGGTATAGTTATATAAAATTCCCAGAGCTCATGTCAGCAGCCTCTTACACTTGATTTATTAATCACAATTATATTCATTGGTTCACTGCTGTGGGATGGTCTGTATGTCAAGTGTGTTGCTGATTGGTCAGTAAATAAATCACTGATTGGCCATTGGCTAGGCAGGAAGTATAGGCGGGACAAGGAAAAGAATTCTGGGAAGTGGAAGGCTGAGAGGGAGAGACTGCCTGGAGCCGCCATCAGGACAAGGAAGATGTAAGGTACCAGTAAGCCATGAGCCATGTGGCAAAGTAAAGATTAATAGAAATGGGCTAAATATAAGAGTAAGAGCTAGACAATAACAGGCCTGAGCTAATGGCCAAGCAGTTTAAATAATGTAAGAGTCTGTGTGTTTATTTTATAAGTGGGCTCCGGGACTGGTGGGACTTG